>NW_028320407.1:0-104832 GCF_062004578.1 Staurois parvus | reverse complement strand
TTTGTGGGGGGGGGGTGGAGTAGTATGTGGGTTTCAGGGGAGTTGATGGGGGGACCTATGGGGGGGGAATTGTGTGGTCACGGTGATGGTGTGTATGGGGGAGTTGTGTGGTGGGGGGTATGGTGAGGGAGGAAGGGGGAGTGTATGATGTTTGTGGGGGGGGGTGGAGGGGAGTGGGGGGGGAGTAGTATGTGGGTTTCAGGGGAGTTGATAGGGGACCTATAGGGGGGATGTTGGGTGGAAATGTCAGATGTCGGCCAGATTCGGATGGGGGTGCGATTGTGGGGTGCAGTGGGAGGGCAGAATCGCTCCCTGGGGGGTGTACATAAACCTCCCTCCCCTCCCCCAGCCCAGGAATAAGATGTCCAGACGATGCGCTCCATTTCCGGTGGAATAATAATCGGTTTATTCATAGAAAATAAGTTATGCGCTCCTGGGGGGAGGGGCTCTCCAGTCCGGCTCGGAACTCCCCCCAGGAACAGACTCCTCCTCAACATAATAAAATCTTTGGCTTGAAAGGACAGTTCTGCTGCCTCCCTCCAGGGGGAGACTCGGGTGGGGAGTCCACAGTCAAGGGTTGGGGTGGGGGGTCACCCCGAAATCACAGAGGGTGGAGGAGGGGAGAATGGTCCCGGGGTCCTTACCTGATAGAAATCTATACAGGGGGCTCTGTGACGTACATATAGATATATTTATAGGGGTGGGGGGTGGGGGGGTCAGTCGCTCTCCTCCTTGTCCTGCACCGTGGTGGTGGAGTGGTTGTACAGTCCCTGGGCCATCAGGTGGAGGGCCAGTCCGTTCTTCAGGCCGGAAGCCTTCTTTATCTTGGCCCTCTTGTTCTGGAACCAGATCTTGATCTGAGACTCGTTGAGGTTCAGCTCTTGGGCCAAGGTCTGCCTCCTCTGCTCTGTGATGTAGCGATTGGCCTGGAACTCGTTCTTCAGGCGCGCAAGCTGCTCCGCGGTGAAGGCCGTGCGGGGCCGCTTATCCTCCTTCTCATTCTTCTTCTTCTTCAGTTTCCGGGTCCGGGGCCCTAAGAGGGGACACAGGGGGCATGGAGGTGTTAGAGACTGCAAACTGACCCCAACCCCCCCTACCACCTTCTATAGAGTGAATGGACACATTATTGTCAGTTATTAGGATAGCTCTGACCTATACCGCAGCGCTGTACAGAGATCACTGAGCCAGTCACATCGGTCTGTGTACAGAGGAGCTTACACTCTAATGTCCCCTCCCCCGCAGTCCCATCAGTCTGTGTACAGAGGAGCTTACGCTCTAATGTCCCCTCCCCCGCAGTCCCATCGGTCTCTGTACAGAGGAGCTTACGCTCTAATGTCCCCTCCCCCGCAGTCCCATCAGTCTCTGTACAGAGGAGCTTACGCTCTAATGTCCCCTCCCCCGCAGTCCCATCAGTCTCTGTACAGAGGAGCTTACGCTCTAATGTCCCCTCCCCCGCAGTCCCATCAGTCTCTGTACAGAGGAGCTTACGCTCTAATGTCCCCTCCCCCCCAGTCCCATCAGTCTCTGTACAGAGGAGCTTACGCTCTAATGTCCCCTCCCCCGCAGTCCCATCAGTCTCTGCACCAGAGGAGCTTACGCTCTAATGTCCCCTCCCCCGCAGTCACATCAGTCTGTGTACAGAGGAGCTTACGCTCTAATGTCCCCTCCCCCGCAGTCACATCAGTCTCTGTACAGAGGAGCTTACGCTCTAATGTCCCCTCCCCCGCAGTCCCATCAGTCTCTGCACCAGAGGAGCTGACACTCTATGTCCCCTCCCCCATAGTCCCATCAGTCTCTGTACCAGAGGAGCTGACACTCTAGTCCCCTCCCCCCACAGTCACATCAGTCTCTGTACAGAGGAGCTTACGCTCTAATGTCCCCTCCCCCGCAGTCCCATCAGTCTCTGCACCAGAGGAGCTGACACTCTATGTCCCCTCCCCCATAGTCCCATCAGTCTCTGTACCAGAGGAGCTGACACTCTAGTCCCCTCCCCCACAGTCACACACCATATTATACATTATGTAGCTCTGACATAGACCGCAGTGCAGTACAGAGGGTTGCAGTATATATTATATTATTATCGGCTCCGATGTTTAGGATGGAGGTGATGATATATATATATTCAGGAATGGTGCAGAGGTGGGGGGGCAGTGACCAATCACATTCCGGGGTCACAGTGATGGATTCTGATTGGATATCCCCCCCCCCCCCCGCTGTAATTCAGGTGAGCCCCCTCCATATATACCGATCATATCTCCGGGATACAAACGATGAAAATGAAACCGAATATCAGACAAATATGAAGACTATCAGTACTACTCCCTCTACTCCTCATACTACTACTCCTATCATTACTACCCCCCTAATACTACTACTCCTATCATTACTACTCCCCTAATACTACTACTATCATTACTACTCCCCTAATACTACTACTCCTATCATTACTACCCCCCTAATACTACTACTCCTATCATTACTACTCCCCTAATACTACTCCTCCTATCATTACTACCCCCCTAATACTACTATTCCTATCATTACTACCCCCCCTAATACTACTACTCCTATCATTACTACTCCCCCTAATACTACTACTCCTATCATTACTACTCCCCTAATACTACTACTCCTATCATTACTACCCCCCTAATACTACTATTCCTATCATTACTACCCCCCCTAATACTACTACTCCTATCATTACTACTCCCCCTAATACTACTACTCCTATCATTACTACTCCCCTAATACTACTACTCCTATCATTACTACCCCCCTAATACTACTACTCCTATCATTACTACTCCCCCTAATACTACTACTCCTATCATTACTACTCCCCTAATACTACTACTCCTATCATTACTACCCCCCTAATACTACTACTCCTATCATTACTACCCCCCTAATACTACTACTCCTATCATTACTACCCCCCTAATACTACTACTCCTATCATTACTACCCCCCTAATACTACTACTCCTATCATTACTACCCCCCTAATACTACTACTCCTATCATTACTACCCCCCCAATACTACTACTCCTATCATTCCTACCCCCCTAATACTACTACTCCTATCATTACTACCCCCCCCCCCAATACTACTACTCCTATCATTACTACTCCCCTAATACTACTACTCCTATCATTACTACTCCCCTAATACTACTACTCCTATCATTACTACTCCCCCTAATACTACTACTCCTATCATTACTACTCCCCCTATTACTACTACTCCTATCATTACTACTCCCCTAATACTACTACTCCTATCATTACTACTCCCCTAATACTACTACTCCTATCATTACTACCCCCCTAATACTACTACTCCTATCATTACTACTCCCCTAATACTACTACTCCTATCATTACTACCCCCTAATACTACTACTCCTATCATTACTACCCCCCTAATACTACTACTCCTATCATTACTACCCCCCTAATACTACTAATTCCTATCATTACTACTCCCCTAATACTACTACTCCTATCATTACTACCCCCCTAATACTACTATTCCTATCATTACTACCCCCCTAATACTACTATTCCTATCATTACTACTCCCCCTAATACTACTACTCCTATCATTACTACTCCCCTAATACTACTACTCCTATCATTACTACTCCCCCTATTACTACTACTCCTATCATTACTACTCCCCTAATACTACTACTCCTATCATTACTACTCCCCCTATTACTACTACTCCTACCATTACTACTCCCCCTATTACTACTACTCCTATCATTACTACCCCCCCCCCAATACTACTCCTCCTATCATTACTACTCCCCTAATACTACTACTCCTATCATTACTACTCCCTCTACTGATACTACTACTCCTATCATTACTACTCCCCCTAATACTACTACTCCTATCATTACTACTCCCCCTAATACTACTACTCCTATCAGTACTACTCCCCCTATTACTACTACTCCTATCATTACTAATAATCCTCCTTCCAATACTACTACCCCTATCATTACAATACTCCTCCTCCCCCCAATACTACTACCCCTATCATTGTAATACTCCTCCCCCAATACTACTACCCCTATCATTGTAATACTCCTCCCCCAATACTACTACCCCTATCATTACTAATACTCCTCCCCCAATACTACTACCCCTATCATTGTAATACTCCCCCCCCCCAATACTACTACCCCTATCATTGTAATACTTCTCCCCCCAATACTACTACCCCTATCATTGTAATACTTCTCCCCCAATACTACTACCCCTATCATTGTAATACTCCCCCCCAATACTACTACCCCTATCATTGTAATACTTCTCCCCCCAATAATACTACCCCTATCATTACTAATACTCCTCCCCCAATACTACTACCCCTATCATTGTAATACTCCCCCCCCCAATACTACTACCCCTATCATTGTAATACTTCTCCCCCCAATAATACTACCCCTATCATTACTAATACTCCTCCCCCAATACTACTACCCCTATCATTGTAATACTCCCCCCCCCCAATACTACTACCCCTATCATTGTAATACTTCTCCCCCCAATAATACTACCCCTATCATTACTAATACTCCTCCCCCCAATACTACTACCCCTATCATTGTAATACTCCCCCCCCCAATACTACTACCCCTATCATTGTAATACTCCCCCCCCCCAATACTACTACCCCTATCATTGTAATACTCCTCCCCCCCCAATACTACTACCCCTATCATTGTAATACTCCCCCCCCAATACTACTACCCCTATCATTGTAATACTCCCCCCCCCAATACTACTACCCCTATCATTGTAATACTCCCCCCCCCCAATACTACTACCCCTATCATTGTAATACTCCCCCCCCAATACTACTACCCCTATCATTGTAATACTCCTCCCCCCAATACTACTACCCCTATCATTGTAATACTCCCCCCAATACTACTACCCCTATCATTGCAATACTCCCCCCCCAATACTACTACCCCTATCATTGTAATACTCCTCCCCCCAATACTACTACCCCTATCATTGTAATACTCCTCCCCCAATACTACTACCCCTATCATTGTAATACTCCTCCCCCCAATACTACTACCCCTATCATTGTAATACTCCTCCCCCAATACTACTACCCCTATCATTACTAATACTCCTCCCCCAATACTACTACCCCTATCATTGTAATACTCCTCCCCCAATACTACTACCCCTATCATTGTAATACTCCTCCCCCAATACTACTACCCCTATCATTGTAATACTCCTCCCCCAATACTACTACCCCTATCATTGTAATACTCCTCCCCCTATCATCACTCCCCCTATCATTGTAATACTCCTCCCCCCAATACTACTACCCCTATCATTGTAATACTCCTCCCCCTATCATCACTCCCCCTGCTGCTGATCATACTGCCAGTGATGAGAGGTGGAGACGGCCTATGTCGGCGATATTACACAGGACCCCCACCCCCATCAGAGTAATAGTGGAGGATTGGGGGGGTTGTACTCCCCTCACACACAGGAGACGCTCCCTCTGTACTGCGCCGCGGTCTATGTCGGAGCTGTCTCTGGATATATCTCCTCCTCCATCTGTAATATTATGCCCCCCCCCCAGTACTCTGTATAGGATCTTGTACCCCCCTCATCGGACGATATACATGTGTGTGGAGACGATTCTCTGTCCATGAAATCCATTTTTTTATCGTTCAGAATTCAGTCGCATTTTATCTGTTCGATAATCGCAGCAACAACAAGACAAGAAACGTCCCTCTATAAATATAAAGAGGATGTGGACCCCCCCGGATCGGTCTGTGTGGGGGCAGATCACAGGAATGACGATTGTCAGACGAGAAGGATCCATCCCACAGAGCAGTATACAGTATATATATATATAGGAGGCCTGGTGGGGTCTGTACTCCGCCGCGGTGTATGTCGGCGCCATGAACAATCATCATGTATACAGCCCCATACAATGGACGGATCGTGTGCAGATCGGGCGGCTGACAGCGCAGACCATACCATTGGATTGAGTGGAATATATGGGGGGGGGGGCAGAGATCGGAAATGGCAGATTTCATGCCGATCACAAATCACACAGAACGATACCATGTGATGACAGAAATAATCGGCTTCCACCATCGATAATATCGCTTCCAATCACCGGATAATAATCAATCAAGATTGTACAGAGATTGGTGTCACCGAGAAGAACATCCACCGAACATCGCGTGTGTGTGGGGGGGGGGGGGGCTCACATCTTCTCTGTGAAGAATGGAAAATTATCGCAGAATCAGAAATCAGAGACCCCCCCAAATATTATCTGCCCCCCATATATTATCTGCTCCCCATATATTATCTGCCCCCCATATATTATCTGCACCCCATATATTATCTGCACCCCCCATATATTATCTGCTCCCCTCATATATTATCTGCTCCCCCCCATATATTATCTGCACCCCCCATATATTATCTGCTCCCCATATATTATCTGCACCCCCCCATATATTATCTGCCCCCCATATATTATCTGCTCCCCTCCATATATTATCTGCCCCCCTCCATATATTATCTGCACCCCCCATATATTATCTGCTCCCCTCCATATATTATCTGCTCCCCTCCATATATTATCTGCCCCCCTCCATATATTATCTGCTCCCCCCCATATATTATCTGCTCCCCCCATATATTATCTGTACCCCCCATATATTATCTGCCCCCCTCCATATATTATCTGCTCCCCTCCATATATTATCTGCTCCCCCCATATATTATCTGCACCCCCCATATATTATCTGCTCCCCCCATATATTATCTGCTCCCCTCCATATATTATCTGCTCCCCCCCATATATTATCTGCCCCCAATATATTATCTGCCCCCAATATATTATCTGCTCCCCCCCATATATTATCTGCTCCCCCCCACATATTATATGCCCCCCTCCATATATTATCTGCCCCCAATATATTATCTGCTCCCCCCCATATATTATCTGCCCCCTCCATATATTATCTGCCCCCTCCATATATTATCTGCCCCCTCCATATATTATCTGCCCCCTCCATATATTATCTGCCCCCAATATATTATCTGCTCCCCTCCATATATTATCTGCTCCCCCCCCATATATTATCTGATCCCCCCATATATTATCTGCACCCCCCATATATTATCTGCTCCCCTCCATATATTATCTGCCCCCCTCCATATATTATCTGCTCCCCCCCATATATTATCTGCTCCCCCCATATATTATCTGTACCCCCCATATATTATCTGCCCCCCTCCATATATTATCTGCTCCCCCCATATATTATCTGCTCCCCCCATATATTATCTGCACCCCCCATATATTATCTGCTCCCCCCATATATTATCTGCCCCCTCCATATATTATCTGCTCCCCCCATATATTATCTGCTCCCCTCCATATATTATCTGCTCCCCCCCATATATTATCTGCTCCCCCCATATATTATCTGCTCCCCTCCATATATTATCTGCTCCCCCCATTTATTATCTGCTCCCCTCCATATATTATCTGCTCCCCTCCATATATTATCTGCTCCCCTCCATATATTATCTGCCCCCCCCATATATTATCTGCTCCTCCCCATATATTATCTGCTCCCCCCATATATTATCTGCACCCCCCATATATTATCTGCTCCCCTCCATATATTATCTGCTCCCCTCCATATATTATCTGCTCCCCCCCATATATTATCTGCTCCCCCCCACATATTATATGCCCCCCTCCATATATTATCTGCCCCCAATATATTATCTGCTCCCCCCCATATATTATCTGCCCCCTCCATATATTATCTGCCCCCAATATATTATCTGCTCCCCCCCATATATTATCTGCTCCCCTCCATATATTATCTGCTCCCCCCCATATATTATCTGCTCCCCCCATATATTATCTGCTCCCCCCCATATATTATCTGCTCCCCTCCATATATTATCTGCTCCCCCCCATATATTATCTGCTCCCCCCCATATATTATCTGCCCCCTCCATATATTATCTGCCCCCAATATATTATCTGCTCCCCTCCATATATTATCTGCACCCCCCATATATTATCTGCCCCCATATATTATCTGCCCCCCCATATATTATCTGCTCCCCCCCATATATTATCTGCACCCCCCATATATTATCTGCCCTCTCCATATATTATCTGCTCCTCCATATATTATCTGCTCCCCCCCCATATATTATCTCCACCCCCCCATATATTATCTGCACCCCCCCCATATATTATCTGCTCCCCCCCATATATTATCTGCACCCCCCCCATATATTATCTGCTCCCCCCATATACTATCTGCCCCCCTCCATATATTATCTGCCCCCCTCCATATATTATCTGCACCCCCCCCATATATTATCTGCTCCCCCCATATATTATCTGCCCCCATATATTATCTGCACCCCCCCCCCCCCCATACAATATCCATCCCCATAGAATCGGCGGAGGGTGATCTGTAGCTGGGTGATGTCCCGTGCCGATGTGATCGGTGTATTGATCCATAGATGTCCAGACATACACACCACAAATTCACCCTTCACCTCAATTATCGATGATGACGAAATACAATTCCTGATTATCGGTCAATGATCGGAAAAGCCAATATTCCGAATACATATCGGTGGGGAGGATCTTCAGATCGCAGCTGTCTCCGATGTGCATCGTCACCCCGGAGAGCCGATACCGATTATTATTATTATTATCGGTCGGTGGGATGTCATTCTGTTTTGGGAAATTTTCTAATCCGAGAAATCCGATGATCGGCCTGAAATGGAATTATCTGTACGATCAAGATTGGAATTTTCTATTTTGTATTATTATTATTATTATTATTATATCCCGAGTGTTATTCCTGATATGATGGAGGTGACAACACACACACACCGATCTGTACGATGATAATACACCCGATATATATATACTCCGATCTGTACGATGTTATACATACAAATCCGATATTGTATTATATTTATACATTCTGTGGATGGAGGGAAGTTCTGCTGTATATACTCTTCTGTATACATCGGGTGTATAATCATCGTACAGATCGGTATATCGGGTGTATTATCATCGTACAGATCGGTGTATATATATATCGGGGTGTATTATCATCGTACAGATCGGTGTATATATATATATCGGGTGTATTATCATCGTACAGATCGGTGTATATATATATCGGGGTGTATTATCATCGTACAGATAGGTGTATATATATATCGGGGTGTATTATCATCGTACAGATCGGTGTATATATATATCGGGGTGTATTATCATCGTACAGATCGGTGTATATATATATATCGGGTGTATTATCATCGTACAGATCGGTGTATATATATATCGGGGTGTATTATCATCGTACAGATAGGTGTATATATATATCGGGGTGTATTATCATCGTACAGATCGGTGTATATATATATCGGGGTGTATTATCATCGTACAGATCGGTGTATATATATATCGGGGTGTATTATCATCGTACAGATCGGTGTATATATATATCGGGGTGTATTATCATCGTACAGATCGGTGTATATATATATCGGGGTGTATTATCATCGTACAGATCGGTGTATATATATATCGGGGTGTATTATCATCGTACAGATCGGTGTATATATATATCGGGGTGTATTATCATCGTACAGATCGGTGTATATATATATCGGGGTGTATTATCATCGTACAGATCGGTGTATATATATATCGGGGTGTATTATCATCGTACAGATCGGTAATTATTATAGATTAGTATACAGATTATTATATACAGATCGGTGTTTATTAGAATTATATATATATAAACATAATATACACCGATCTGTACGATGACAATACACCCCGATATATACATACATGATATATACAATTATAGTACACCCCGTATATATATATATCCATGATATACTCCGATATATATACTATTCTAATATACACTGAACGATACAATAATAATACAAATAAATCCCCTGTATGTATATATATATCGGAGTATATCATGGATATATATATATACGGGGTGTACTATAATTGTATATATTATGTATGTATATATCGGGGTGTATTGTCATCGTACAGATCGGTGTATATCATGTATGTATATATCGGGGTATATTTGTCATCGTATACTGATGGTTATACATCATGGATATATATATATATACAGGGGATTTATTTGTATTATTATTGTATCGTTCAGTGTATATTAGAATAGTATATATATCGGAGTATATTATAGATTAGTATACAGATTATTATATACATATTTTCATCGTACAGATCGGTATGTATGGTGGATATATATATATACAATTCTAATAAACACCGATCTATATATAATAATCTGTATACTAATCTATAATATACTCCGATATATACAACAATAATATATACAATTATACGTCACCCCGATATATGTCCCCAATGTATTCCCTCATGTACCCCCCCCCCCCCCCCTCCCCATTGTACACCCTTCGGCGCTATATATATATACTGTATAATAATATATATATATATACACCGATCTGTACGATAATAATACACCCGATATACCGATCTGTACGATGATTATACACCCCGATATATATATATATACCGATCTGTACGATGATAATACACCCGATATATATATACACCGATCTGTACGATGATTATACACCCGATGTATACAGAAGAGTATATACAGCAGAACTTCCCTCCATCCACAGAATGTATAAATATAATACAATATCGGATTTGTATGTATAACATCGTACAGATCGGAGTATATCCTGGATATATATATATACGGGGTGTATTATAATTGTATATATTATTGTCGGACAGATCGGTGATTATTATAGATGTATAGATTAGTATACATATTATTATATATATCGGAGTCTCCTGTCATCGTACAGATCGGTGTATATCCTGGATACATATATATATATATATACAGGGGAATTATAACTGTATATATTATATATATATATCGGTGTTTATTAGAATTGTAGATCTACAAAACCATAATATACTCCGATCTGTACGATGACAATATACTCCGATATATATATATATATACAATTATAGTACACCCCGTATATATATATATATCCATAATATACACCGATATATACAGAGAGATAGATACAATTATAATAAACACCGATATATACCGTCATCATATATACACCGATATATACAGAGAGATAGGTACAATTATAATATACACCGATATATACAGAGAGATAGGTACAATTATAATAAACACCGATATATACCGTCATCATATATAATATACACCGAAAGATGCAACTGTAAATCACTCCGATATATATAATAATATGTATACTAATCTATAGATCTATAATAATCACCGATCTGTCCGACAATAATATATACAATTATAATACACCCCGTATATATATATATACAGGGGATTTATTTGTATTATTATTGTATCGTTCAGTGTATATTAGAATAGTATATATATCGGAGTATATTATGGATATATATATATACGGGGTGTATTATAATTGTATATATTATTGTCGGACAGATCGGTGATTATTATAGATCTATAGATTAGTATACATATTATTATATATATCGGAGTGATTTACAGTTGCATCTTTCGGTGTATATTATATATGATGACGGTATATATCGGTGTTTATTATAATTGTACCTATCTCTCTGTATATATCGGTGTATATTATAATTGTACCTATCTCTCTGTATATATCGGTGTATATATGATGACGGTATATATCGGTGTTTATTATAATTGTATCTATCTCTCTGTATATATCGGTGTTTATTATAGTTGTATCTATCTCTCTGTATATATCGGTGTATATATGATGACGGTGTATATCGGTGTTTATTTTAATTGTATCTATCTCTCTGTATATATCGGTGTATATATGATGACGGTGTATATCGGTGTTTATTTTAATTGTATCTATCTCTCTGTATATATCGGTGTATATATGATGACGGTGTATATCGGTGTTTATTATAGTTTTCTCGGGCTGGTTGTGGAATTTTCCTAGACGAGGATCGCACAGTATAGATTGTGTCCATCGTACGATCCGTATATGATATATTATTGGGGGATATAATATACACAGCGGATTGTATATATATATATAGATGATATCTGTGCGATCTGCGTACAATTCTGATTTCATCTCTCGATCTGCAATTCTACAGAAATATTTACTGTCTGTCCCCCCCCCCCCTGTATATACATATTACATCACACCCCGATATATACTGTATATATACACTCCCATATACATCCAATCACACCGATATTTGTTCTATATTATATTGCACCGATATATATATATATATATTATCACCCACCATATATACTGCATATTACTCTGCACCTGGTAGATATATATATATACCCTGTATACTGTACTCCCCGGATATATATATATACACTGTATACTGTACTCCCCGGATATATATATATACCCTGTATACTGTAGTCCCCGGATATATATATATACTGTATACTGTAGTCCCCGGATATATATATATATACACTGTATACTGTAGTCCCCGGATATATATACACTGTATACTGTAGTCCCCGGATATATATACACTGTATACTGTAGTCCCCGGATATATATATATACCCTGTATACTGTAGTCCCCGGATATATATATATACACTGTATACTGTAGTCCCCGGATATATATACACTGTATACTGTAGTCCCCGGATATATATATATATACACTGTATACTGTAGTCCCCGGATATATATACACTGTATACTGTAGTCCCCGGATATATATATATATACACTGTATACTGTAGTCCCCGTATATATATATATACACTGTATACTGTAGTCCCCGGATATATATATATATACTGTATACTGTAGTCCCCGGATATATATATATACCCTGTATACTGTACTCCCCGGATATATATATATATATATACTGTATACTGTAGTCCCCGGATATATATATATACTGTATACTGTAGTCCCCGGATATATATATATACCCTGTATACTGTAGTCCCCGGATATATATATATACCCTGTATACTGTAGTCCCCGGATAGATATATATATATACACTGTATACTGTAGTCCCCGGATAAATATATATACTGTATACTGTAGTCCCCGGATATATATATATATATACTGTATACTGTAGTCCCCGGATATATATATATATATATACACTGTATACTGTAGTCCCCGGATAGATATATATATATATACACTGTATACTGTAGTCCCCGGATATATATATACACTGTATACTGTAGTCCCCGGATATATATATATATACACTGTATACTGTAGTCCCCGGATATATATATACACTGTATACTGTAGTCCCCGGATATATATATATATATACTGTATACTGTAGTCCCCGGATATATATATATACCCTGTATACTGTAGTCCCCGGATAGATATATATATATACACTGTATACTGTAGTCCCCGGATATATATATATATACACTGTATACTGTAGTCCCCGGATATATATATATACTGTATACTGTAGTCCCCGGATATATATATATACTGTATACTGTAGTCCTCGGATATATATATATATACTGTATACTGTAGTCCTCGGATATATATATATACACTGTATACTGTAGTCCCCGGATATATATATACACTGTATACTGTAGTCCCCGGATATATATATATATACACTGTATACTGTAGTCCCCGGATATATATATATACACTGTATACTGTAGTCCCCGGATATATATATATATATATATATATATACTGTATACTGTAGTCCCCGGATATATATATATACACTGTATACTGTAGTCCCCGGATATATATATATATATATATATATACACTGTATACTGTAGTCCCCGGATATATATATATACACTGTATACTGTAGTCCCCGGATATATATATATATACACTGTATACTGTAGTCCCCGGATATATATATATACACTGTATACTGTAGTCCCCGGATATATATATATATATATATATATATATACTGTATACTGTAGTCCCCGGATATATATATATATACCCTGTATACTGTAGTCCCCGGATATATATATATATATACTGTATACTGTAGTCCCCGGATATATATATATATATATACTGTATACTGTAGTCCCCGGATATATATATATACTGTATACTGTAGTCCCCGGATATATATATATACTGTATACTGTAGTCCCCGGATATATATATACACTGTATACTGTAGTCCCCGGATATATATATATACTGTATACTGTAGTCCCCGGATATATATATATACTGTATTCTCTGATATCCCCTATCAGATTGTCTGTATATTGTGCCCGATATTTCTATTTCTTCTCTATAACATATATACCCCCTCCCCCCCCCCCCGGTATATACCCCCCTTGCCCTCCCCGGTATATACCCCCCTTCCCCTCCCCGGTATATACCCCCCTCCCCCCCGGTATATACTGTATACTCCACTACACTCCCATGATTTCCATCGATCACCCTCCGATGACACACATCGTACAGATCTCTATCGGTGTGTAAACGATAATATGTATTTATCGGAGATTATTATCGATCCGTGACCGGGATTGTATCGCCCCGATCTGTAATGTGGCAGAATATCGGCCCTGGTCGTAGTGAGAATCGTATGTGTGTGTCCGACAGAAGATCTATTATCGGCATGAGATCGTACAATGTGGGGGGATTCTATGATCGATGGTTGGCACTTTCTTCTCCCGATGAATAAATCGCCCGATGTGGGGGCTCCCGGAGGCGGATACCGATCAATAATCATTTTACTTTCGCTTTCTATAACGGAGGAGATCGTACCGCCGATGGAGATTGTGAAGATGGTTTTCCATCGTGACAGCACAGACGGTGAGATGACACCCCCCTCCCCCCCCACAGCAGGGATCGGCCGATGTGGTCGGGCACTCACCGGAGGACGGGCGGTCGGAGTAGCGGGTGCAGTAGACCCAGGCGGGCCACACCAGCGGATCGGACTTGTTCTGCGATTGGGATCCGACGATGATGGTGGAGTTGGAGTCCCCCCCTCCTTTGGGGGTGTCGGTGGGGGGGTCGGTTTCGGGGTGACCCGGCCGGGTGTGGAGGGGGTTGACGTTCTCCCGGCCCGGAGTCTCCTTCCTGCAGCCGAAGTCGGGTCGGAGGATGTTGTCGATGAAGAAGTTGGTCGTCCGGTGTGGGGGGGCTCCGGGGTGTAGGGGGGGAGGGGAGACCCCGCGGTCACTGGGGGCTCCGGGGCTCTGCTCAGTCTGATCCTCCATGACACCCTCTACACCCGACCACCTGCGCCCTACACAGCCCACATGGCCGGAGATCGGGCGATGTGCGGCCGATGAGTGAACGATGTCTCCGCACTCCGCGCTCCGCTCTCCGCTCTGCCTCCTGCAGATCCCCCGAGCCGCACTTTTCCCTCACACCGGAAGCACGTGAGTGGGGAGCACGTGTCACCGACCAATCCCGAGCCTCCGATCCGCCCCCAGCCGCCAATCACAGCCCGGGACATGCCCCGCCCACCGCGGAGCCCACTCACTCCACACACTGCACAGGTATATACTATACACACCTATATACTCCTCTATATATACTCCTCTATATATACAATATATACTCCTCTATATACACAATATATACTCCTCTATATACTCCTCTATATACAATATATACTCCTCTATATACAATATATACTCCTCTATATATACAATATATACTCCTCTATATATACAATATATACTCCTCTATATACAATATATACTCCTCTATATATACTCCTCTATATATACTCCTCTATATACACAATATATACTCCTCTATATATACAATATATACTCCTCTATATATACAATATATACTCCTCTATATATACTCCTCTATATATACTCCTCTATATACACAATATATACTCCTCTATATACTCCTCTATATACAATATATACTCCTCTATATACAATATATACTCCTCTATATATACAATATATACTCCTCTATATATACAATATATACTCCTCTATATACAATATATACTCCTCTATATATACTCCTCTATATATACTCCTCTATATACACAATATATACTCCTCTATATATACAATATATACTCCTCTATATATACAATATATACTCCTCTATATATACTCCTCTATATATACTCCTCTATATACAATATATACTCCTCTATATATACAATATATACTCCTCTATATATACAATATATACTCCTCTATATATACAATATATACTCCTCTATATACACAATATATACTCCTCTATATACACAATATATACTCCTCTATATATACAATATATACTCCTCTATATATACAATATATACTCCTCTATATATACTCCTCTATATATACTCCTCTATATACAATATATACTCCTCTATATATACAATATATACTCCTCTATATATACAATATATACTCCTCTATATATACAATATATACTCCTCTATATATACAATATATACTCCTCTATATACACAATATATACTCCTCTATATATACAATATATACTCCTCTATATATACAATATATACTCCTCTATATACACAATATATACTCCTCTATATATACTCCTCTATATATACAATATATACTCCTCTATATATACTCCTCTATATATACAATATATACTCCTCTATATATACAATATATACACCTCTATATATACTCCTCTATATATACTCCTCTATATATACTCCTCTATATACAATATATACTCCTCTATATATACAATATATACTCCTCTATATATACTCCTCTATATATACTCCTCTATATATACACCTCTATACACACCTCTATATACACCTCTATACACACCTCTATATACACCTCTATACACACCTCTATATACACACTACACGGGTATATACTATAAACAGGTACACATAGGTATACAGACTATATATACACACTGTACAGGTATACAGAATATATACACCGCTATACACAGGTATATACTATATATACACACTCCACACACATCTCTATAGACAGATATATACTATATACAGGTATACAGAATATATACACTAAATACAACGCTATATACACAATACAGGAATATACACTATATATATATATATATATATGTATACAATTTTATATAGCGGTGTATATATTATATATACCTGTATACTGTACAGAGCCGCACATCTGGCCGTCCTGCACATTGGTAATGATATACATTGTATATATATGTACGGTATATCTGTTGTATATATATGTATATTACAGTCACATATTGTATATATTATATATACCTGTATACTGTACAGAGCCGTACATCCGATTGTTCTGTACACGGTGTATATAGTATATATCAGGGCAACCAGATGTGCGGCTGTAATATACATAGAGATATATACTGTATACAAGACATATATATATATACAATGTATATCATTACCAATGTGCAGGACGGCCAGATGTGCGGCTCTGTACAGTATACAGGTATACAGAATATATACACCGCTATACACAGGTATATACTATATATACACACTCCACACACATCTCTATACACAGGTATATACTATATACAGGTATACAGAATATATACACCGCTATACACAGGTATATACTATATATACACACTGTACACACATCTCTATAGACAGATATATACTATATACAGGTATACAGAATATATACAATGATCGATATATACCACAACCCGCCGTGTGACTGTCATATACACAATGTATACAAATGATGTATATACACCACACTATATAATATATACACCGTGTACAGGACAACCGGACGTGCGGCTCTGTACAGTATACAGGTATATATAATATATACAACACTGTATACACAAGGTGTAACTGTAATATAGAGATATAGAATATATACACATCAGTATACATAATATATACAATTACCAATGTGCGGGACAACCAGCAGTGTGTATGACGTATACCAATGAGATACATAGATATATACATCACTATACACGGTATATACAGGCAACAATATAAAGGACAACCCACTGAGTCTTATATACAACGTATACAGAATATATACTGTAATGAGTCATATCCCACCTATATAATGTATATATATACTGTTCGTGTACATCCCATACTATATATATATACAGGGGGCACGGTATACAGTATATACAGGGGGCACGGTATACAATATATACAGGGGGCACGGTATACAGTATATACAGGGGCACGGTATACAGTATATACAGGGGGCACGGTATACAGTATATACAGGGGGCACGGTATACAGTATATACAGGGGGCACTATTTACAATATATACAGGGGGCACGGTATACAGTATATACAGGGGGCACGGTATACAGTATATACAGGGGGCACGGTATACAATATATACACGGAGCACAGGATAGTACAGTATACAGATATATATGTATACACGATGTACGACATATAGAATATATCATGTATATACGATGTACGATGTACCCCCACACTGTACAATCACATCATACACTGCATACGATGAGGACACTACACGATATGTACCATACACTGTATACAGCACTGCGCGATGTGTCCATTCTATACCAGCTATAGATCGGCCATATATCTCGGTGCGATGTACAATCCATAATCCGACCAGGAGGCTGTCCACAGAGGGTACGGAGTATACATCACCGACCGATGGACAGAGCAATCCACGTGTGTATGGAGGCAGACAATCTGTACTTCTATATACACAATCCACAGGAGCCCGCCGACCATGTACGGAATAGATATCCATTATATACCGGACATAGACAGCCGGATGTACAATCCACACACTGCACACGGACCAGACGATTATATATACAGACATCGCAACATATACCACATCGTACGATGTATAGGAGGACCTACTGGAGTAAATGTACGAACATATATAATATATACACATCCCACCTATACAATGTATACACCACACACTGTATATCGTCCACACATCGTACAATCCGTAATATAACCAGACAAAATATATCGGAATCACGCTATACACAATACAAACATCTACCATGTGATGGTGGGGGAGGGGACATTAGAGTGCTATCATATCCCCCCTTATGTATTATACATGGAGATCATATCCCCCCCTTATGTATTATACATGGAGATCATATCCCCCCCTTATATATTATACATGGAGATCATATCCCCCCTTATGTATTATACATGGAGATCATATCCCCCCTTATGTATTATACATGGAGATCATATTCCCCCCTTATGTATTATACATGGAGATCATATCCCCCCTTATGTATTATACATGGAGATCATATCCCCCCTTATGTATTATACATGGAGATCATATCCCCCCTTATGTATTATACATGGAGATCATATCCCCCCTTATGTATTATACATGGAGATCATATCCCCCCTTATGTATTATACATGGTGATCATATCCCCCTTATGTATTATACATGGAGATCAAACCCCCCCCTTATGTATTATATATGGTGATCATATCCCCCCTTATGTATTATACATGGACATCATATCCACCCATATGTATTATACATGGAGATCATATCCCCCCTTAGGTATTATACATGGAGATCATATCCCCCCCTTATGTATTATACATGGAGATCATATCCCCCCTTATGTATTATACATGGTGATCATATACCCCCTTATGTATTATACATGGAGATCATATCCCCCCTTATGTATTATACATGGTGATCATATCCCCCCTTATGTATTATACATGGAGATCATATCCCCCCTTATGTATTATACATGGAGATCATATCCCCCCTTATATATTATACATGGAGATCATATCCCCCCTTATGTATTATACATGGAGATCATACCCCCCCCTTATGTATTATACATGGTGATCATATCCCCCTTATGTATTATACATGGAGATCATATCCACCCTTATGTATTATACATGGAGATCACATCCCCCCTTAGGTATTATTCATGGAGATCATATCCCCCCTTATGTATGATACATGGAGATCATATCCCCCCTTAGGTATTATTCATGGAGATCATATCCCCCCTTATGTATTATACATGGTGATCATATCCCCCCTTATGTATTATACATGGATATCATATCCCCCCTTATGTATTATACATGGAGTTCATATCCCCCCCTTATGTAATATACATGGAGATCATATCCCCCTTATGTATTATACATGGAGATCATATCCCCCCTTATGTATTATACATGGAGATCATATCCCCCCTTATGTATTATACATGGAGATCATATCCCCCTTATGTATTATACATAGAGATCATATCCTCCCTTATGTATTATACATAGAGATCATATCACCCCCCTTATGTATTATACATGGAGATCATATCCCCCCTTATGCATTAAAAATGGAGATCATATCCCCCCTTATGTATTTTACATGGAGATCATATCCCCCCTTATGTATTATACATGAGATCATATCCCCCCTTATGTATTATACATGGAGATCATATCCCCCCTTATGTATTATACATGGAGATCATATCCCCCTTATGTATTAAACATGGAGATCATATCCCCCCTTATGTATTATACATGGAGATCATATCCCCCCTTATGTATTATACATGGAGATCATATCTCCCCTTATGTATTATACATGGAGATCATATCCCCCCTTAAGTATTATACATGGAGATCATATCCCCCCTTATGTATTATACATGGAGATCATATCCCCAATTATGTATTATACATGGAGATCATATCCCCCCTTATGTATTATACATGGAGATCATATCCCCCCTTATGTATTATACATGGAGATCATATCCCCCCTTATGTATTATACATGGAGATCATATCACCCCTTATGTATTATACATGGAGATCATATCCCCCCTTATGTATTAAACATGGAGATCATATCCCCCCTTATGTATTATACATGGAGATCATATCCCCCCTTATGTATTAAACATGGAGATCATATCCCCCCTTATGTATTATACATGGAGATCATATCCCCCCTTATGTATTATACATGGAGATCATATCCCCCCTTATGTATTATACATGGAGATCATATCCCCCTTATGTATTAAACATGGAGATCATATCCCCCCTTATGTATTATACATGGAGATCATATCCCCCCTTATGTAATATACATGGAGATCATATCTCCCCTTATGTATTATACATGGAGTTCATATCCCCCCTTAAGTATTATACATGGAGATCATATCCCCCCTTAAGTATTATACATGGAGATGATATCCCCCTCATGTATTATACATGGAGATCATATCCCCCCTTATGTATTATACATGGAGATCATATCCCCCTTATGTATTATACATGGAGATCATATCCCCCCTTATTTATTAAACATGGAGATCATACCCCCTTATGTATTATACATGGAGATCATATCCACTCCTTATGTATTATACATGGAGATCACATCCCCCCCTTATGTATTATACATGGAGATCATATCCCCCCTTATGTATTATACATGGAGATCATATCCCCCCCATGTATTATACATGGAGATCATATCCCCCCCTATGTATTATACATGGAGATCATATCCCCCCTTATGTATTATACATGGAGATCATATCCCCCCTTATGTATTATACATGGAGATCATATCCCCCCTTATGTATTATACATGGAGATCATATCCCCCCTTATTTATTAAACATGGAGATCATACCCCCCTTATGTATTATACATGGAGATCATATCCCCCCTTATGTATTATACATGGAGATCATATCCCCCCTATATATTATACATGGAGATCATATCCCCCCTTATGTATTATACATGGAGATCATATCCCACCTTATGTATTATACATGGAGATCATATCCCCCCTTATTTATTAAACATGGAGATCATACCCCCCTTATGTATTATACATGGAGATCATATCCCCCCTTATGTATTATACATGGAGATCATATCCCCCCCTATGTATTATACATGGAGATCATATCCCCCCTTATGTATTATACATGGAGATCATATCCCTTTTATGTATTATACATGGAGATCATATCCCATTTATGTATTATACATGGAGATCATATCCCCCCTTATGTATTATACATGGAGATTATTTCCCCCCTATTGTATTATACATGGAGATCATATCCCCCCTTATGTATTATACATGGAGATCATATCCCCCCCTTATATATTATACATGGAGATCATATCCCCCTTATGTATTATACATGGTGATCATATCCCCCCTTATGTATTATACATGGAGATCATATCCCCCCTTATGTATTATACATGGAGATCATATCCCCCTTATGTATTATACATGGAGATCATATCCCCCCCTTATATATTATACATGGAGATCATATCCCCCTTATGTATTATACATGGAGATCATATCCCCCCCTTATATATTATACATGGAGATCATATCCCCCCTTATGTATTATACATGGAGATCATATCCCCCTTATGTATTCTGCATGGAGATTATATCCCCACTTATGTATTAGACATGGAGATCCTATCCCTCCCCTATGTATTATACATGGAAATAATATCCCCCCTTATGTATTATACATGGAGATCATATCCCCCATTATGTATTATACATAGAGATCATATCCCCCCTTATGTATTATACATGGAGATCATATCACCCCTTATGTATTATACATGGAGATCATATCCCCCTTATGTATTATACATGGAGATCATATCCCCCCTTATGTATTATACATGGAGGTCATATCCCCCCTTATGTATTATACATGGAGATCATATCCCCCCTTATGTATTATACATGGAGATCATATCCCCCCCTTATGTATTATAAATGGAGATCATATCCCCCCTTATGTATTATGCATGGAGATCATATCCCCCCCTATGTATTATACATGGAGATCATATCCCACCCTTATGTATTATACATGGAGATCATATCCCCCCTTATGTATTATACATGGAGATCATATCCCCCTTATGTATTATACATGGAGATCATATCCCCCCTTATGTATTATACATGGAGATCATATCCCCCCTTATGTATTATACATGGAGATCATATCCCCCCCTTATGTATTATACATGGAGATCATATCCCCCCTTATGTATTATACATGGAGATCATATCCCCCTTATGTAATATACATGGAGATCATATCACCCCCTTATGTATTATACATGGAGATCATATCCCCCCTTATGTATTATACATGGAGATCATATCCCCCCTTATGTATTATACATGGAGATCATATCCCCCCTTATGTATTATACATGGAGATCATATCCCCCCCTTATGTATTATACATGGAGATCTAATCCCCCTTATGTATTATACATGGAGATCATATCCCCCCCTTATGTAATATACATGGAGATCATATCCCCCCTTATGTATTATACATGGAGATCATATCCCCCTTATGTATTATACATGGAGATCAGGAGATCATATCCCCCTTATGTATTATACATGGAGATCATATCCCCCCTTATGTATTATACATGGAGATCATATCCCCCCTTATGTATTATACATGGAGATCATATCCCCCCTTATGTATTATACATGGAGATCATATCCCCCCTTATGTATTATACATGGAGATCATATCCCCCCTTATGTATTATACATGGAGATCATATCCCCCCTTATGTATTATACATGGAGATCATATCCCCCCTTATGTATTATACATGGAGATCATTTCCCCCCTTATGTATTATACATGGAGATCATATCCCCCCTTATGTATTATACATGGAGATCATATCCCCCCCCTCATGTATGATATATGGAGATCATTTCCCCCCTTATGTATTATACATGGAGATCATATCCCCCCTTATGTATTATACATGGAGATTCTATCCCTCCCCTATTTATTATACATGGAAATAATATCCCCCCTTATGTATTATACATGGAGATCATATCCCCCATTATGTATTATACATAGAGATCATATCCCCCCTTATGTATTATACATGGAGATCATATCCCCCCTTATGTATTATACATGGAGATCATATCCCCCTTATGTATTATACATGGAGATCATATCCCCCCTTATGTATTATACATGGAGATCATATCCCCCCTTATGTATTATACATGGAGATCATATCCCCCCTTATGTATTATACATGGAGATCATATCCCCCCTTATGTATTATACATGGAGATAATATCCCCCCTTATGTATTATACATGGAGATCATTTCCCCCCTTATGTATTATACATGGAGATCATATCCCCCCTTATGTATTATACATGGAGATCATATCCCCCCTTATGTATTATATATGGAGATCATTTCCCCCCTTATGTATTATACATGGAGATCATATCCCCCCTTATGTATTATACATGGAGATTCTATCCCTCCCCTATTTATTATACATGGAAATAATATCCCCCCTTATGTATTATACATGGAGATCATATCCCCCATTATGTATTATACATAGAGATCATATCCCCCCTTATGTATTATACATGGAGATCATATCCCCCCTTATGTATTATACATGGAGATCATATCCCCCTTATGTATTATACATGGAGATCATATCCCCCCTTATGTATTATACATGGAGATCATATCCCCCCTTATGTATTATACATGGAGATCATATCCCCCCTTATGTATTATACATGGAGATCATATCCCCCCCTTATGTATTATACATGGAGATCTAATCCCCCTTATGTATTATACATGGAGATCATATCCCCCCCTTATGTAATATACATGGAGATCATATCCCCCCTTATGTATTATACATGGAGATCATATCCCCCTTATGTATTATACATGGAGATCAGGAGATCATATCCCCCTTATGTATTATACATGGAGATCATATCCCCCCTTATGTATTATACATGGAGATCATATCCCCCCTTATGTATTATACATGGAGATCATATCCCCCCTTATGTATTATACATGGAGATCATATCCCCCCTTATGTATTATACATGGAGATCATATCCCCCTTATGTATTATACATGGAGATAATATCCCCCCTTATGTATTATACATGGAGATCATTTCCCCCCTTATGTATTATACATGGAGATCATATCCCCCCTTATGTATTATACATGGAGATCATATCCCCCCCCTCATGTATTATATATGGAGATCATTTCCCCCCTTATGTATTATACATGGAGATCATATCCCCCCTTATGTATTATACATGGAGATTCTATCCCTCCCCTATTTATTATACATGGAAATAATATCCCCCCTTATGTATTATACATGGAGATCATATCCCCCATTATGTATTATACATAGAGATCATATCCCCCCTTATGTATTATACATGGAGATCATATCCCCCCTTATGTATTATACATGGAGATCATATCCCCCTTATGTATTATACATGGAGATCATATCCCCCCCTTATGTATTATACATGGAGGTCATATCCCCCCTTATGTATTATACATGGAGATCATATCCCCCCTTATGTATTATACATGGAGATCATATCCCCCCTTATGTATTATACATGGAGATCATATCCCCCCTTATGTATTATGCATGGAGATCATATCCCCCCCCCTATGTATTATACATGGAGATCATATCCCCCCCTTATGTATTATACATGGAGATCATAACCCCCCTTATGTATTATACATGGAGATCATATCCCCCCTTATGTATTATACATGGAGATCATATCCCCCTTTATGTATTATACATGGAGATCATATCCCCCCCTTATGTATTATACATGGAGATCATATCCCCTATTATGTATTATACATGGAGATCATATCCCCCTTATGTAATATACATGGAGATCATATCCCCCCTTATGTATTATACATGGAGATCATATCCCCCCTTATGTATTATACATGGAGATCTAATCCCCCTTATGTATTATACATGGAGATCATATCCCCCCCTTATGTATTATACATGGAGATCATATCCCCCCTTATGTATTATACATGGAGATCATATCCCCCCTTATGTATTATACATGGAGATCAGGAGATCATATCCCCCCCTTATGTATTATACATGGAGATCATATCCCCCCTTATGTATTATACATGGAGATCATATCCCCCCTTATGTATTATACATGGAGATCATATCCCCCCCTCATGTATTATATATGGAGATCATATCCCCCCTTATGTATTATACATGGAGATCATATCCCCCTTATGTATTATACATGGAGATCATATCCCCCTTATGTATTATACATGGAGATCATATCCCCCCTTATGTATTATACATGGAGATCATACCCCCCCTTATGTATTATACATGGAGATCATATCCCCCTTATGTATTATAAATGGAGATCATATCCCCCCCTTATGTATTATATATGGAGATCATATCCCCCCTTATGTAATATACATGGAGATCATATCCCCCTTATGAATTATATATGGATATCATATCCCCCCTTATGTATTATACATGGATATCAAATCCCCTCCTTATGTATTATACCTGGAGATCATATCCCCCCCTTATGTATTATACATGGAGATCATATCCCCATCCTTATGTATTATACATGGAGATCATATCCCCCCTTATGTATTATACATGGAGATCATATCCCCCCTTATGTATTATACATGGAGATCATATCCCCCTTATGTATTATACATGGAGATCATATCCCCCTTATGTATTATAAATGGAGATCATATCCCCCCCTTATGTATTATATATGGAGATCATATCCCCCCTTATGTAATATACATGGAGATCATATCCCCCTTATGAATTATATATGGAGATCATATCCCCCCTTATGTATTATACATAGAGATCATATCACCCCTTATGTATTATACATGGAGATCATATCCCCCCTTATGCATTAAACATGGAGATCATATCCCCCCTTATGTATTTTACATGGAGATCATATCCCCCCTTATGTATTATACATGAGATCATATCCCCCCTTATGTATTATACATGGAGATCATATCCCCCCTTATGTATTATACATGGAGATCATATCCCCCTTATGTATTAAACATGGAGATCATATCCCCCCTTATGTATTATACATGGAGATCATATCCCCCCTTATGTATTATACATGGAGATCATATCTCCCCTTATGTATTATACATGGAGATCATATCCCCCCTTAAGTATTATACATGGAGATCATATCCCCCCTTAAGTATTATACATGGAGATCATATCCCCAATTATGTATTATACATGGAGATCATATCCCCCCTTATGTATTATACATGGAGATCATATCCCCACTTATGTATTATACATGGAGATCATATCCCCCCTTATGTATTATACATGGAGATCATATCCTCCCTTATGTATTATACATTGAGATCATATCCCCCCTTATGTATTATACATGGAGATCATATCCCCCCTTATGTATTATACATGGAGATCATATCCCCCCTTATGTATTATACATGGAGATCATATCCCCCCTTATGTATTATACATGGAGATCATATCCCCCCTTATGTATTAAACATGGAGATCATATCCCCCCTTATGTATTATACATGGAGATCATATCCCCCCTTATGTATTATACATGGTGATCATATCCCCCCCTTATGTATTATACATGGAGATCATATCCCCCCTTATGTATTAAACATGGAGATCATATCCCCCCTTATGTATTATACATGGAGATCATATCCCCCCTTATGTATTATACATGGAGATCATATCCCCCCTTATGTATTATACATGGAGATCATATCTCCCCTTATGTATTATACATGGAGTTCATATCCCCCCTTAAGTATTATACATGGAGATCATATCCCCCCTTAAGTATTATACATGGAGATGATATCCCCCTCATGTATTATACATGGAGATCATATCCCCCCTTATGTATTATACATGGAGATCATATCCCCCCCTTATGTATTATACATGGAGATCATATCCCCCCTTATGTATTATACATGGTGCTCATATCTCCCTTATGTATTATACATGGTGATCATATCCCCTCTTAAGTATTATACATGGAGATCATATCCCCCTATGTATTATACATGGAGATCATATCCCCCCTTATTTATTAAACATGGAGTTCATACCCCCTTATGTATTATACATGGAGATCATATCCACTCCTTATGTATTATACATGGAGATCACATCCCCCCCTTATGTATTATACATGGAGATCATATCCCCCCTTATGTATTATACATGGAGATCATATCCCCCCCCCATGTATTATACATGGAGATCATATTCCCCCCTATGTATTATACATGGAGATCATATGTATTATACATGGAGATCATATCCCCCCTTATGTATTATACATGGAGATCATATCCCCCCTTATTTATTAAACATTAAGATCATACCCCCCTTATGTATTATACATGGAGATCATATCCCCCCTTATGTATTATACATGGAGATCATATCCCCCCCTATATATTATACATGGAGATCATATCCCCCCTTATGTATTATACATGGAGATCATATCCCACCTTATGTATTATACATGGAGATCATATCCCCCTTATGTATTATACATGGAGATCATATCCCCCCTATATATTATACATGGAGATCATATCCCCCCTTATGTATTATACATGGAGATCATATCCCTTTTATGTATTATACATGGAGATAATATCCCATTTCTGAATTATACATGGAGATCATATCCCCCCTTATGTATTATACATGGAGATCATATCCCCCCTTATGTATTATACATGGAGATTATTTCCCTCTTATGTATTCTGCATGGAGATTATATCCCCACTTATGTATTAGACATGGAGATCATATCCCCCCTTATGTATTATACATGGAGATCCTATCCCTCCCCTATGTATTATACATGGAAATAATATCCCCCCTTATGTATTATACATGGAGATCATATCCCCCATTATGTATTATACATAGAGATCATATCCCCCCTTATGTATTATACATGGAGATCATATCACCCCTTATGTATTATACATGGAGATCATATCCCCCTTATGTATTATACATGGAGATCATATCCCCCCTTATGTATTATACATGGAGGTCATATCCCCCCTTATGTATTATACATGGAGATCATATCCCCCCTTATGTATTATACATGGAGATCGTATCCCCCCCTTATGTATTATACATGGAGATCATATCCCCCCTTATGTATTATGCATGGAGATCATATCCCCCCCCTATGTATTATACATGGAGATCATATCCCCCCTTATGTATTATACATGGAGATCATATCCCCCCTTATGTATTATACATGGAGATCATATCCCCCTTATGTATTATACATGGAGATCATATCCCCCCTTATGTATTATACATGGAGATCATATCCCCCCTTATGTATTATACATGGAGATCATATCCCCCCCTTATGTATTATACATGGAGATCATATCCCCCCTTATGTATTATACATGGAGATCATATCCCCCTTATGTAATATACATGGAGATCATATCACCCCCTTATGTATTATACATGGAGATCATATCCCCCCTTATGTATTATACATGGAGATCTAATCCCCCTTATGTATTATACATGGAGATCATATCCCCCCCTTATGTATTATACATGGAGATCATATCCCCCCTTATGTATTATACATGGAGATCATGTCCCCCTTATGTATTATACATGGAGATCAGGAGATCATATCCCCCTTATGTATTATACATGGAGATCATATCCCCCCTTATGTATTATACATGGAGATCATATCCCCCCTTATGTATTATACATGGAGATCATATCCCCCCTTATGTATTATACATGGAGATCATATCCCCCCTTATGTATTATACATGGAGATCATATCCCCCCCCCTCATGTATTATATATGGAGATCATTTCCCCCCTTATGTATTATACATGGAGATCATATCCCCCCTTATGTATTATACATGGAGATCCTATCCCTCCCCTATTTATTATACATGGAAATAATATCCCCCCTTATGTATTATACATGGAGATCATATCCCCCATTATGTATTATACATAGAGATCATATCCCCCCTTATGTATTATACATGGAGATCATATCCTCCCTTATGTATTATACATGGAGATCATATCCCCCTTATGTATTATACATGGAGATCATATCCCCCCCTTATGTATTATACATGGAGGTCATATCCCCCCTTATGTATTATACATGGAGATCATATCCCCCCTTATGTATTATACATGGAGATCATATCCCCCCTTATGTATTATATATGGAGATCATATCCCCCCTTATGTATTATGCATGGAGATCATATCCCCCCCCTATGTATTATACATGGAGATCATATCCCCCCCTTATGTATTATACATGGAGATCATAACCCCCCTTATGTATTATACATGGAGATCATATCCCCCCTTATGTATTATACATGGAGATCATATCCCCCTTTATGTATTATACATGGAGATCATATCCCCCCCTTATGTATTATACATGGAGATCATATCCCCCCTTATGTATTATACATGGAGATCATATCCCCCTTATGTAATATACATGGAGATCATATCACCCCCTTATGTATTATACATGGTGATCATATCCCCCCTTATGTATTATACATGGAGATCATATCCCCCCTTATGTATTATACATGGAGATCATATCCCCCCTTATGTATTATACATGGAGATCATATCCCCCCTTATGTATTATACATGGAGATCTAATCCCCCTTATGTATTATACATGGAGATCATATCCCCCCCTTATGTATTATACATGGAGATCATATCCCCCCTTATGTATTATACATGGAGATCATATCCCCCTTATGTATTATACATGGAGATCAGGAGATCATATCCCCCTTATGTATTATACATGGAGATCATATCCCCCCTTATGTATTATACATGGAGATCATATCCCCCCTTATGTATTATACATGGAGATCATATCCCCCTTATGTATTATACATGGAGATCATATCCCCCCATATGTATTATACATGGAGATCATATCCCCCCTTATGTATTATACATGGAGATCATACCCCCCCTTATGTATTATACATGGAGATCATATCCCCCTTATGTATTATAAATTTAGATCATATCCCCCCCTTATGTATTATATATGGAGATCATATCCCCCCTTATGTAATATACATGGAGATCATATCCCCCTTATGAATTATATATGGATATCATATCCCCCCTTATGTATTAAACATGGAAATCAAATCCCCTCCTTATGTATTATACATGGAGATAATATCCCCATCCTTATGTATTATACATGGAGATCATATCCCCCCTTATGTATTATACATGGAGATCATATCCCCCCCTTATGTATTATACATGGAGATCATATCCCCCTTATGTATTATACATGGAGATCATATCCCCCTTATGTATTATAAATGGAGATCATATCCCCCCCTTATGTATTATATATGGAGATCATATCCCCCCTTATGTAATATACATGGAGATCATATCCCCCTTATGAATTATATATGGAGATCATATCCCCCCTTATGTATTATACATGGATATCAAATCCCCTCCTTATGTTATTATACATGGAGATCATATCCCCCCTTATGTATTATACATGGAGATCATATCCCCTTAATGTACTATACGTGGAGATCATATCCCCCCTTATATATTATACATGGAGATCATATCCCCCCTTATGTATTATACATGGAGATCATATCCCCCCCTTATGTATTATACATGGAGATCATTTCCCCCCATATGTATTATACATGGAGATCATATCCCCCCCTTATGTATTATACACTGAGATCATATCCCCCCTTATGTATTATACGTAGAGATCATATCCCCCCTCATGTATTAAACATGGTGATCATATTCCCCCTTATGAATTATACATGGAGAACATATCCCCCCTTATGTATTTTACATGGAGTTCATATCCCCCCTTATTTATTATACATGGAGAACATATCCCCCCCTTATCTATTATACATGGAGATCATATCCCCCCCTTATATATTATACATGGAGATCATATCCCCCCATATGTATTATACATGGTGATCATATCCCCCTTATATATTATACATGGAGATCATAGCCCCCTTATGTATTATACATGGAGATCATATCACCCCCTTATGTATTATACATGGAGATCATATCCCCCCCTTATGTACTATTCACTGAGATCATATCCCCCCTTATGTATTATACGTAGAGATCATATCCCCCCTTATGTATTAAACATTGTTATCATATTCCCCCTTATGAATTATACATGGAGATCATATCCCCCCTTATGTATTTTACATGGAGTTCATATCCCCCCTTATGTATTATACATGGAGATCATATCCCCCCCTTATGTATTATACAAGGAGATCATATCCCCCCTTATCTATTATAGATGGAGATCATATCCCCCCTTATGTATTATACATGGAGATCATATCCCCCCTTATGTATTATACATGGAGTTCATATCCCTCCTTATGTATTATACATGGAGATCATATCCCCCCTTATGTATTATACATGGAGATCATATCCCCCCCTTATGTATTATACGTGGATATCATATCCCCCTTTATGTATTATACATGGAGATCATATCCCCCCCCATGTATTATATATGGAGATCATATCCCCCCTTATGTATTATACATGGAGATCATATCCCCACTTATGTATTATACATGGAGATCATATCCCCCCTTATGTATTATATATGGAGATCATATCCCCCTTATGTATTATATATGGAGATCATATCCCCCCTTATGTATTATACATAGAGATCATATCCCCATCCTTATGTATTATACATGGAGATCATATCCCCCCCTTATGTATTATACATGGAGATCATATCCCCCTTATGTATTATACATGGAGATCATATCCCCCTTATGTATTATACATGGAGATCATATCCCCCTTATGTATTATACATGGAGATCATATCCCCCCCTTATGTATTATACATGGAGATCATATCCCCCCTTATGTATTATACATGCAGATCATATCCCCCCTTATGTATTATACATGGAGATCATATCCCCCCTTATGTATTATACATGGAGATCATATCCCCCTTATGTATTATACGTGGAGATCATATCCCCCCTTATATATTATACATGGAGATAATATCCCCCCTTATGTATTATACATGGAGATCATATCCCCTCCTTATGTATTATACATGGAGATCATATCCCCCCATATGTATTATACATGGAGATCATATCCCCCCCTTATGTATTACACACTGAGATCATATCCCCCCTTATGTATTATACGTAGAGATCATATCCCCCTCATGTATTAAACATGGTGATCATATTTCCCCTTATGAATTATACATGGAGAACATATCCCCCCTTATGTATTTTACATGGAGTTCATATCCCCCCCTTATGTATTTTACATGGAGTTCATATACCCCCCCTTATGTATTATACATGGAGATCATATCCCCCTTTATGTATTTTACATGGAGTTCATATCCCCCCTTATGTATTATACATGGAGATCAAATCCCCCCCTTATCTATTGTACATGGAGATCATATCCCCCCCTTATATATTATACATGGAGATCATATCCCCCCTATGTATTATTCATGGTGATCATATCCCCTCTTATATATTATACATGGAGATCATATCCCCCCTTATGTATTATACATGGAGATCATATCCCCCTCTTACGTATTAAACATGGATATCATATCCCCCCCTTATGTATTATACATGGAGATCATATCCCCCCCTTATGTATTATACACTGAGATCATATCCCCCCTTATGTATTTTACATGGAGATCATATCCCCCCCTTATGTATTAAACATTGTTATCATATTCCCCTTTATGTATTAAACATGGAGATCATATCCCCCCTTATGTATTAAACATGGAGATCATATCCCCCCTTATATAATATACATGGAGATCATATCCCCCCCTCATGTATTATACAAGGAGAACATATCCCCCCCTTATCTATTATAGATGGAGATCATATCTCCCCTTATGTATTATACATGGAGATCATATCCCCCCTTATGTATTATACATGGAGATCATATCCCCCCTTATGTATTATACATGGAGATCATATCCCCCTTATGTATTATACATGGAGATCATATCCCCCATTATGTATTATACATGGAGATCATATCCCCCCTTATGTATTATACATGGAGATCATATCCCCCATTATGTATTATACATGGAGATCATATCCCCCCCCTTATGTATTATACATGGAGATCATATCCCCCATTATGTATTATACATAGAGATCATATCCCCCCTTATGTATTATACATGGAGATCATATCACCCCTTATGTATTATACATGGAGATCATATCCCCCTTATGTATTATACATGGAGATCATATCCCCCCTTATGTATTATACATGGAGATCATATCCCCCCTTATGTATTATACATGGAGATCATATCCCCCCTTATGTATTATACATGGAGATCATATCCCCCCCTTATGTATTATACATGGAGATCATATCCCCCCCTTATGTATTATACATGGAGATCATATCCCCCCTTATGTATTATACATGGAGATCATATCCCCCTTATGTATTATACATGGAGATCATATCCCCCCTTATGTATTATACATGGAGATCATATCCCCCCTTATGTATTATACATGTAGATCATATCCCCCCCTTATGTATTATACATGGAGATCATATCCCCCCTTATGTATTATACATGGAGATCATATCCCCCTTATGTAATATACATGGAGATCATATCACCCCCTTATGTATTATACATGGAGATCATATCCTCCCTTATGTATTATACATGGAGATCATATCCCCCCTTATGTATTATACATGGAGATCATATCCCCCCTTATGTATTATACATGGAGATCATATCCCCCCCTTATGTATTATACATGGAGATCTAATCCCCCTTATGTATTATACATGGAGATCATATCCCCCGCTTATGTATTATACATGGAGATCATATCCCCCCTTATGTATTATACATGGAGATCATATCCCCCTTATGTATTATACATGGAGATCAGGAGATCATATCCCCCTTATGTATTATACATGGAGATCATATCCCCCCTTATGTATTATACATGGAGATCATATCCCCCCTTATGTATTATACATGGAGATCATATCCCCCCTTATGTATTATACATGGAGATCATATCCCCCCTTATGTATTATACATGGAGATAATATCCCCCCTTATGTATTATACATGGAGATCATTTCCCCCCTTATGTATTATACATGGAGATCATATCCCCCCTTATGTATTATACATGGAGATCATATCCCCCCCCCTCATGTATTATATATGGAGATCATTTCCCCCCTTATGTATTATACATGGAGATCATATCCCCCCTTATGTATTATACATGGAGATCCTATCCCTCCCCTATTTATTATACATGGAAATAATATCCCCCCTTATGTATTATACATGGAGATCATATCCCCCATTATGTATTATACATAGAGATCATATCCCCCCTTATGTATTATACATGGAGATCATATCCCCCCTTATGTATTATACATGGAGATCATATCCCCCTTATGTATTATACATGGAGATCATATCCCCCCCTTATGTATTATACATGGAGGTCATATCCCCCCTTATGTATTATACATGGAGATCATATCCCCCCTTATGTATTATACATGGAGATCATATCCCCCCTTATGTATTATACATGGAGATCATATCCCCCCCTTATGTATTATACATGGAGATCATATCCCCACTTATGTATTATACATGGAGATCATATCCCCCCTTATGTATTATACATGAAGATTATATCCCCCCCTTATGTATTATACATGGAGATCATATCCCCCTTATATATTATACATGGAGATCATATCCCCCCTTATGTATTATACATGGAGATCATATCCCCCCTTATGTATTATACATGGAGATCATATCCCCCTTATGTATTATACATGGAGATCATATCCCCCCTTATGTATTATACATGGAGATCATATCCCCCCTTATGTATTATACATGGAGATCATATCCCCCCCCCCTTATGTATTATACGTAGAGATCATATCCCCCTCATGTATTAAACATGGTGATCATATTCCCCCTTATGAATTATACATGGAGAACATATCCCCCCTTATGTATTTTACATGGAGTTCATATCCCCCCCTTATGTATTTTACATGGAGTTCATATCCCCCCCTTATGTATTATACGTGGAGATCATATCCCCCCTTATATATTATACATGGAGATCATATCCCCCCTTATGTATTATACATGGAGATCATATCCCCCCTTATGTATTATACATGGAGATCATATCCCCCCATATGTATTATACATGGAGATCATATCCCCCCTTATGTATTATACATGGAGATCATATCCCCCCCTTATGTATTATACACTGAGATCATATCCCCTCTTATGTATTAAACGTGGTGATCATATTCCCCCTTATGAATTATACATGGAGAACATATCCCCCCTTATGTATTTTACATGGAGTTCATATCCCCCCTATGTATTATACATGGAGATCATATCCCCCCCTTATCTATTATACATGGAGATCATATCCCCCCCTTATATATTATACATGGAGATCATATCCCCCCCCCCTTATGTATTATACATGGTGATCATAACCCCCCTTATATATTATACATGGAGATCATATCCCCCCTTATGTATTATACATGGAGATCATACCCCCCTCTTATGTATTATACATGGAGATCATATCCCCCTCTTATGTATTATACATGGAGATCATATCCCCCCTTATGTATTATACATGGAGATCATTTCCCCACCCTTATGTATTATACATGGAGATCATATCCCCCCCCTTATGTATTATACACTGAGATCATATCCCCCCCTTATGTATTATACGTAGAGATCATATCCCCCTTATGAATTATACATGGAGATCATATCCCCCCTTATGTATTTTACATGATGTTCATATCCCCCCTTATGTATTATACATGGTGATCATATCCCCCCTTATGTATTATACATGGTGATCATGTCCCTCCTTATGTATTATACATGGAGATCATTTCCCCCGCTTATGTATTATACAAGGAGATCATATCCCCCCTTATCTATTATAGATGGAGATCATATCCCTCCTTATGTATTATACATGGAGATCATATCCCCCCTTATGTATTATACATGGAGTTCATATCCCCCCATATGTATTATACATGGAGATCATATCCCCCTTATTTATTATACATGGAGATCATATCCCCCCCTTATGTATTATACGTGGATATCATATCCCCCTTATGTATTATACATGGAGATCATATCCCCCCCCCATGTATTATATATGGAGATCATATCCCCCCCTATGTATTATACATGGTGATAATATCCCCCCTTATGTATTATACATGGAGATCATATCCCCCTTATGTATTATACATGGAGATAATATCCCCCCTTATGTATTATACATGGAGATCATATCCCCACTTATGTAATATACATGGAGATTATATCCCCCCCTTATGTATTATACATGGAGATCATATCCCCCTTATGTATTATACATGGTGATCATATCCCCCCTTATGTATTATACATGGAGATCATATCCCCCATTATGTATTATATATGGAGATCATATCCCCCATTATGTATTATATATGGAGATCATATCCCCCTTATGTATTATACATGGTGATCATATCCCCCCTTATGTATTATACATGGAGATCATATCCCCCATTATGTATTATACATGGTGATCATATCCCCCCTTATGTATTATACATGGAGATCATATCCCCCCTTATGTATTATACATGGAGATCATATCCCTCCTTATGTATTATACATGGAGATCATATCCCCCCTTATGTATTATACATGGAGATCATATCCCCCCTTATGTATTATACATGGAGATCATATCCCCCTTATGTATTATACATGGAGATCATATCCTCCTTATGTATTATATATGGAGATCATATCCCCCCTTATTTATTATACATGGAGATCATATCCCCATCCTTATGTATTATACATGGAGATCATATCCCCATCCTTATGTATTATACATGGAGATCATATCCCCCTTTTGTATTATACATGGTGATCATATCCCCCCTTATGTATTATACATGGAGATCATGTCCCCCCTTATGTATTATACATGGAGATCATATCCCCCTTATGTATTATACGTGGATATCATATCCCCCCTTATATATTATACATGGAGATCATATCCCCCCTTATGTATTATACATGGAGATCATATCCCCTCCATATGTATTATACATGGAGATCATATCCCCCCATATGTATTATACATGGAGATCATATCCCCCCCTTATGTATTATACATGGAGATCATATCCCCCTTATGTATTATACATGGTGATCATATCCCCCCTTATGTATTATACATGGAGATCATATCCCCCATTATGTATTATACATGGTGATCATATCCCCCCTTATGTATTATACATGGAGATCATATCCCCCCTTATGTATTATACATGGAGATCATATCCCTCCTTATGTATTATACATGGAGATCATATCCCCCCTTATGTATTATACATGGAGATCATATCCCCCTTATGTATTATACATGGAGATCATATCCTCCTTATGTATTATATATGGAGATCATATCCCCCCTTATTTATTATACATGGAGATCATATCCCCATCCTTATGCATTATACATGGAGATCATATCCCCATCCTTATGTATTATACATGGAGATCATATCCCCCTTTTGTATTATACATGGTGATCATATCCCCCCTTATGTATTATACATGGAGATCATGTCCCCCCTTATGTATTATACATGGAGATCATATCCCCCTTATGTATTATACGTGGAGATCATATCCCCCCTTATATATTATACATGGAGATCATATCCCCCCTTATGTATTAAACATGGAGATCATGTCCCCCCTTATGTATTATACATGGAGATCATATCCCCCTTATGTATTATACGTGGATATCATATCCCCCCTTATATATTATACATGGAGATCATATCCCCCCTTATGTATTATACATGGAGATCATATCCCCTCCATATGTATTATACATGGAGATCATATCCCCCCATATGTATTATACATGGAGATCATATCCCCCCCTTATGTATTATACATGGAGATCATATCCCCCTTATGTATTATACATGGTGATCATATCCCCCCTTATGTATTATACATGGAGATCATATCCCCCATTATGTATTATACATGGTGATCATATCCCCCCTTATGTATTATACATGGAGATCATATCCCCCCTTATGTATTATACATGGAGATCATATCCCTCCTTATGTATTATACATGGAGATCATATCCCCCCTTATGTATTATACATGGAGATCATATCCCCCTTATGTATTATACATGGAGATCATATCCTCCTTATGTATTATATATGGAGATCATATCCCCCCTTATTTATTATACATGGAGATCATATCCCCATCCTTATGTATTATACATGGAGATCATATCCCCATCCTTATGTATTATACATGGAGATCATATCCCCCTTATGTATTATACATGGTGATCATATCCCCCCTTATGTATTATACATGGAGATCATGTCCCCCCTTATGTATTATACATGGAGATCATATCCCCCTTATGTATTATACGTGGAGATCATATCCCCCCTTATATATTATACATGGAGATCATATCCCCCCTTATGTATTATACATGGAGATCATGTCCCCCCTTATGTATTATACATGGAGATCATATCCCCCTTATGTATTATACGTGGAGATCATATCCCCCCTTATATATTATACATGGAGATCATATCCCCCCTTATGTATTATACATGGAGATCATATCCCCTCCATATGTATTATACATGGAGATCATATCCCCCCATATGTATTATACATGGAGATCATATCCCCCCCTTATGTATTATACATGGAGATCATATCCCTCCTTATGTATTATACGTAGAGATAATATCCCCCCTCATGTATTAAACATGGTGATCATATTCCCCCTTATGAATTATACATGGAGAACATATCCCCCCTTATGTATTTTACATGGAGTTCATATCCCCCCTTATGTATTTTACATGGAGTTCATATCCCCCCCTTATGTATTTTACATGGAGATCATATCCCCCCTTATGTAATTTACATGGAGTTCATATCCCCCCTTCTGTATTATACATGGAGATCATATCCCCCCCTTATCTATTATACATGGAGATCATATCCCCCCTTATATATTATACATGGAGATCATATACCCCCCTATGTATTATACATGGTGATCATATCCCCCCTTATATATTATACATGGAGATCAAATCCCCCCTTATGTATTATACATGGAGATCATATCCCCCTCTTATGTATTATACATGGATATCATATCCCCCCTTATGTATTATACATGGAGATCATATCCCCCCCTTATGTATTATACACTGAGATCATATCCCCCCTTATGTATTATACATAAAGATCATATCCCCCTCTTATGTATTATACATGGAGATCATATCCCCCCTTATGTATTATACATGGAGATCATATCCCCCCCTTATGTATTATACACTGAGATCATATCCCCCCTTATTTATTATACGTAGAGAGCATATCTCCCCTTATGTATTAAACATTGTTATCATATTCCCCCTTATGAATTATACATGGAGATCATATCCCCCTTATGTATTAAACATGGAGATCATATCCCCCCTTATGTATTATACATGGAGATCATATCCCCCCTTATGTATTATACATGGAGATCATATCCCCCCCTCATGTAATATACAAGGAGATCATATCCCCCCTTATCTATTATAGATGGAGATCATATCCCCCCCTTATATATTATACATGGAGATCATATCCTCCCCTTATGTATTATACATGGAGATCATATCCCACCTTTTGTATTATACATGGTGATCATATCCCCCCATATGTATTATACATGGAGATCATATCCCCCTTATGTATTATTCATGGAGATCATATCCCCCCTTAAGTATTATACATGGAGATTATATCCCCCCTTAAGTATTATACATGGAGATCATATCCCCCCTTATGTATTATACATGGAGATCATTTCCCCCCTTAAGTATTATACATGGAGATCATATCCCCCATATGTATTATACATGGTGATCATATCCCCCTTATGTATTATACATGGAGATCATATCCCCTTTATGTATTATACATGGAGATCATATCCCCCCTTATGTATTATACATGGAGATCATACCCCCCTCTTATGTATTATACATGGAGATCATATCCCCCCTTATGTATTATACATGGAGATCATTTCCCCACCCTTATGTATTATACATGGAGATCATATCCCCCCCTTATGTATTATACACTGAGATCATATCCCCCCCTTATGTATTATACGTAGAGATCATATCCCCCCTTATGTATTAAACATTGTTATCATATTCCCCCTTATGAATTATACATGGAGATCATCACCCCCCTTATGTATTTTACATGATGTTCATATCCCCCCTTATGTATTATACATGGTGATCATATCCCCCCTTATGTATTATACATGGTGATCATGTCCCTCCTTATGTATTATACATGGAGATCATATCCCCCCCTTATGTATTATACAAGGAGATCATATCCCCCCTTATCTATTATAGATGGAGATCATATCCCCCCTTATGTATTATACATGGAGATCATACCCCCCTCTTATGTATTATACATGGAGATCATATCCCCCCTTATGTATTATACATGGAGATCATTTCCCCACCCTTATGTATTATACATGGAGATCATATCCCCCCCTTATGTATTATACACTGAGATCATATCCCCCCCTTATGTATTATACGTAGAGATCATATCCCCCCTTATGTATTAAACATTGTTATCATATTCCCCCTTATGAATTATACATGGAGATCATCACCCCCCTTATGTATTTTACATGATGTTCATATCCCCCCTTATGTATTATACATGGTGATCATATCCCCCCTTATGTATTATACATGGTGATCATGTCCCTCCTTATGTATTATACATGGAGATCATATCCCCCCCTTATGTATTATACAAGGAGATCATATCCCCCCTTATCTATTATAGATGGAGATCATATCCCCCCTTATGTATTATACATGGAGATCATATCCCCCCCTTATGTATTATACATGGAGTTCATATCCCCCCATATGTATTATACATGGAGATCATATCCCCCTTATTTATTATACATGGAGATCATATCCCCCCCTTATGTATTATACGTGGATATCATATCCCCCTTATGTATTATACATGGAGATCATATCCCCCCCCCATGTATTATATATGGAGATCATATCCCCCCCTATGTATTATACATGGTGATAATATCCCCCCTTATGTATTATACATGGAGATCATATCCCCCTTATGTATTATACATGGAGATCATATCCCCCCTTATGTATTATACATGGAGATCATATCCCCCTTATGTATTATACATGGAGATAATATCCCCCCTTATGTATTATACATGGAGATCATATCCCCACTTATGTATTATACATGGAGATTATATCCCCCCTTATGTATTATACATGGAGATCATATCCCCCTTATGTATTATACATGGTGATCATATCCCCCCTTATGTATTATACATGGAGATCATATCCCCCATTATGTATTATATATGGAGATCATATCCCCCATTATGTATTATATATGGAGATTATATCCCCCCCTTATGTATTATACATGGAGATCATATCCCCCTTATGTATTATACATGGTGATCATATCCCCCCTTATGTATTATACATGGAGATCATATCCCCCATTATGTATTATACATGGTGATCATATCCCCCCTTATGTATTATACATGGAGATCATATCCCCCCTTATGTATTATACATGGAGATCATATCCCTCCTTATGTATTATACATGGAGATCATATCCCCCCTTATGTATTATACATGGAGATCATATCCCCCCTTATGTATTATACATGGAGATCATATCCCCCTTATGTATTATACATGGAGATCATATCCTCCTTATGTATTATATATGGAGATCATATCCCCCCTTATTTATTATACATGGAGATCATATCCCCATCCTTATGTATTATACATGGAGATCATATCCCCATCCTTATGTATTATACATGGAGATCATATCCCCCTTTTGTATTATACATGGTGATCATATCCCCCCTTATGTATTATACATGGAGATCATGTCCCCCCTTATGTATTATACATGGAGATCATATCCCCCTTATGTATTATACGTGGAGATCATATCCCCCCTTATATATTATACATGGAGATCATATCCCCCCTTATGTATTATACATGGAGATCATGTCCCCCCTTATGTATTATACATGGAGATCATATCCCCCTTATGTATTATACGTGGAGATCATATCCCCCCTTATGTATTATACATGGAGATCATATCCCCTCCATATGTATTATACATGGAGATCATATCCCCCCATATGTATTATACATGGAGATCATATCCCCCCCTTATGTATTATACATGGAGATCATATCCCCCTTATGTATTATACATGGTGATCATATCCCCCCTTATGTATTATACATGGAGATCATATCCCCCATTATTTATTATACATGGTGATCATATCCCCCCTTATGTATTATACATGGAGATCATATCCCCCCTTATGTATTATACATGGAGATCATATCCCTCCTTATGTATTATACATGGAGATCATATCCCCCCTTATGTATTATACATGGAGATCATATCCCCCTTATGTATTATACATGGAGATCATATCCTCCTTATGTATTATATATGGAGATCATATCCCCCCTTATTTATTATACATGGAGATCATATCCCCATCCTTATGTATTATACATGGAGATCATATCCCCATCCTTATGTATTATACATGGAGATCATATCCCCCCCCCTTATGTATTATACATGGTGATCATATCCCCCCTTATATATTATACATGGAGATCATATCCCCCCCTATGTATTATACATGGAGATCATATCCCCCTCTTATGTATTATACATGGAGATCATATCCCCCTCTTATGTATTATACATGGAGATCATATCCCCCCCTTATGTATTATTCACTGAGATCATATCCCCCCTTATGTATTATACGTAGAGATCATATCCCCCCTTATGTATTAAACATTGTTATCATATTCCCCCTTATGAATTATACATGGAGATCATATCCCCCCTTATGTATTTTACATGGAGTTCATATCCCCCCTTATGTATTATACATGGTGATCATATCCCCCCTTATGTATTATACATGGTGATCATATCCCCCCTTATGTATTATACATGGAGATCATATCCCCCCCTTATGTATTATACAAGGAGATCATATCCCCCCTTATCTATTATAGATGGAGATCATATCCCCCCTTATGTATTATACATGGAGATCATATCCCCCCTTATGTATTATACATGGAGTTCATATCCCCCCTTATGTATTATACATGGAGATCATATCCCCCCTTATGTATTATACATGGAGATCATATCCCCCCCTTATGTATTATACGTGGATATCATATCCCCCCTTATGTATTATACATGGAGATCATATCCCCCCCCATGTATTATATATGGAGATCATATCCCCCTTATGTATTATATATGGAGATCATATCCCCCCTTATATATTATACATGGAGATCATATCCCCATCCTTATGTATTATTCATGGAGATCATATCCCCCCCTTATGTATTATACATGGAGATCATATCCCCCTTATGTATTATACATGGAGATCATATCCCCCTTATGTATTATACATGGAGATCATATCCCCCTTATGTATTATACATGGAGATCATATCCCCCCTTATGTATTATTTATGGAGATCATATCCCCCCTTATGTATTATACATGCAGATCATATCCCCCCTTATGTATTATACATGGAGATCATATCCCCCCTTATGTATTATACATGGAGATCATATCCCCCTTATGTATTATACGTGGAGATCATATCCCCCCTTATATATTATACATGGAGATCATATCCCCCCTTATGTATTATACATGGAGATCATATCCCCTCCTTATGTATTATACATGGAGATCATATCCCCCCATATGTATTATACATGGAGATCATATCCCCCCCTTATGTATTATACACTGAGATCATATCCCCCCTTATGTATTATACGTAGAGATCATATCCCCCTCATGTATTAAACATGGTGATCATATTCCCCCTTATGAATTATACATGGAGAACATATCCCCCCTTATGTATTTTACATGGAGTTCATATCCCCACCTTATGTATTATACATGGAGATCATATCCCCCTTTATGTATTTTACATGGAGTTCATATCCCCCCTTATGTATTATACATGGAGATCAAATCCCCCCCTTATCTATTGTACATGGAGATCATATACCCCCTATGTATTATTCATGGTGATCATATCCCCTCTTATATATTATACATGGAGATCATATCCCCCCTTATGTATTATACATGGAGATCATATCCCCCTCTTATGTATTAAACATGGATATCATATCCCCCCTTATGTATTATACATGGAGATCATATCCCCCCCTTATGTATTATACACTGAGATCATATCCCCCCTTATGTATTATACATGGAGATCATATCCCCCCCTTATGTATTAAACATTGTTATCATATTCCCCCTTATGTATTAAACATGGAGATCATATCCCCCCTTATGTATTAAACATGGAGATCATATCCCCCCTTATTTAATATACATGGAGATCATTTCCCCCCCTCATGTATTATACAAGGAGAACATATCCCCCCCTTATCTATTATAGATGGAGATCATATCCCCCCTTATCTATTATAGATGGAGATCATATCCCCCCCTTATGTATTATACATGGAGATCATATCCCCCCTTATGTATTATACATGGAGTTCATATCCCCCCTTATGTATTATACATGGAGATCATATCCCCCCTTATGTATTATACATGGAGATCATATCCCCCCCTTATGTATTATACGTGGATATCATATCCCCCCTTATGTATTATACATGGAGATCATATCCCCCCCCATGTATTATATATGGAGATCATATCCCCCTTATGTATTGTATATGGAGATCATATCCCCCCTTATATATTATACATGGAGATCATATCCCCATCCTTATGTATTATACATGGAGATCATATCCCCCCCTTATGTATTATACATGGAGATCATATCCCCCTTATGTATTATACATGGAGATCATATCCCCCTTATGTATTATACATGGAGATCATATCCCCCTTATGTATTATACATGGAGATCATATCCCCCCCTTATGTATTATTTATGGAGATCATATCCCCCCTTATGTATTATACATGCAGATCATATCCCCCCTTATGTATTATACATGGAGATCATATCCCCCCTTATGTATTATACATGGAGATCATATCCCCCTTATGTATTATACGTGGAGATCATATCCCCCCTTATATATTATACATGGAGATCATATCCCCCCTTATGTATTATACATGGAGATCATATCCCCTCCTTATGTATTATACATGGAGATCATATCCCCCCATATGTATTATACATGGAGATCATATCCCCCCCTTATGTATTATACACTGAGATCATATCCCCCCTTATGTATTATACGTAGAGATCATATCCCCCTCATGTATTAAACATGGTGATCATATTCCCCCTTATGAATTATACATGGAGAACATATCCCCCCTTATGTATTTTACATGGAGTTCATATCCCCACCTTATGTATTATACATGGAGATCATATCCCCCTTTATGTATTTTACATGGAGTTCATATCCCCCCTTATGTATTATACATGGAGATCAAATCCCCCCCTTATCTATTGTACATGGAGATCATATCCCCCCCTATGTATTATTCATGGTGATCATATCCCCTCTTATATATTATACATGGAGATCATATCCCCCCTTATGTATTATACATGGAGATCATATCCCCCTCTTATGTATTAAACATGGATATCATATCCCCCCTTATGTATTATACATGGAGATCATATCCCCCCCTTATGTATTATACACTGAGATCATATCCCCCCTTATGTATTATACATGGAGATCATATCCCCCCCTTATGTATTAAACATTGTTATCATATTCCCCCTTATGTATTAAACATGGAGATCATATCCCCCCTTATGTATTAAACATGGAGATCATATCCCCCCTTATTTAATATACATGGAGATCATTTCCCCCCCTCATGTATTATACAAGGAGAACATATCCCCCCCTTATCTATTATAGATGGAGATCATATCCCCCCTTATGTATTATACATGGAGATCATATCCCCCCTTATGTATTATACATGGAGATCATATCCCCCCTTATGTATTATACATGGAGATCATATCCCCCTTATGTATTATACATGGAGATCATATCCCCCCTTATGTATTATACCTGGAGATCATATCCCCCTTATGTATTATACATGGAGATCATATCCCCCCCTTATGTATTATACATGGATATCATATCCCCCCTTATGTATTATACATGGAGATCATATCTCCCCCATGTATTGTATATGGAGATCATATCCCCCCCTATGTATTATACATGGTGATCATATACCCCTTATGTATTATACATGGAGATCATATCCCTCTTATGTATTATACATGGTGATCATATCCCCCCTTATGTATTATACATGGAGATCATATCCCCCCTTATGTATTATACATGGAGATCATATCCCCCCTTATGTATTATACATGGTGATCATATCCCCCTTATGTATTATACATGGAGATCATATCCCCCATTATGTATTATATATGGAGATCATATCCCCCTTTATGTATTATATATGGAGATCATATCCCCCCTTATGTATTATACATGGAGATCATATCCCCCCTTATGTATTATACATGGTGATCATATCCCCCCTTATGTATGATACATGGAGATCATATCCCCCTTATGTATTATACATGGAGATCATATCCCCCCTTATGTATTATTCATGGAGATCATATCCCCCCTTATGTATTATACATGGAGATCATATCCCCCCTTATGTATTATACATGGAGATCATATCCCCCATTATGTATTATACATGGAGATCATATCCCTCCTTATGTATTATACATGGAGATCATATCCCCCCCTTATGTATTATACATGGAGATCATATCCCCCCTTATGTATTATACATGGAGATCATATCCCCCCTTATGTATTATACATGGTGATCATATCCCCCTTATATATTATACATGGAGATCATATCCCCCCCTTATGTATTATACATGGAGATCATATCCCCCCTTATGTATTATACACCGAGATCACATCCCCCTTATGTATTATACATGGAGATCATATCCCCCTTATGTATTATACACGCAGATCATATCCCCCCTTATGTGTTATACATGGAGATCACATCCCCCTTATATATTATACATGCAGATCATATCCCCCCCTTATGTGTTATACATGGAGATCATATCCCCCGTATGTATTATACATGGAGATCATATCCCCCCTTATCTATTATTCATGGTGATCATATCCCCCCTTATGTATTATACATGGAGATCATATCCCCCCTTATGTATTATACATGGAGATCATATCCCCCCTTATTTATTATACATGGAGATCATATCCCCCCTTATGTATTATACATGGAGATCATATCCCCCCTTATGTATTATACGTGAAGATCATATCCCCCCCTTATGTATTATACATGGAGATCATATCCCCCTTATGTATTATACATGGAGATCATATCCCCCCTTATGTATTATACATGGAGATCATATCCCCCCTTATGTATTATACATGGAGATCATATCCCCCCTTATGTATTATACATGGAGATCATATCCCCCCTTATGTATTATACATGGAGATCATATCACCCCTTATGTATTATACGTGGAGATCATATCCCCCCTTATGTATTATACATGGAGATCATATCCCCCTTATGTATTATACATGGTGATCATATCCCCCCTTATGTATTATACATGGAGATCATATCCCCCCTTATGTATTATACATGGAGATCATATCCCCCCTTAAGTATTATACATGGAGATCATATCCCCCCTTAAGTATTATACATGGAGATCATATCCCCCCTTAAGTATTATACATGGAGATGATTTCCCCCTTTATGTATTATACATGGATATCATATCCCCCTTATGTATTATACATGGAGATCATATCCCCTCTCAAGTATTATACATGGAGATCATATCCCCCTTATGTATTATACATGGAGATCATATCCCCCCTTTTTTATTAAACATGGATATCATATCCCCCCCCCTATGTATTATACATGGAGATCATATCCCCCCCTTATGTATTATACATGGAGATCATATCCCCCCTTATGTATTATACATGGAGATCATATCCCCCCCCATGTATTAAACATGGAGATCATATCCCCCCCTATGTATTATACATGGAGATCATATCCCCCCTTATGTATTATACATGGAGATCACATCCCCCCTTATGTATTATACATGGAGATCATATTCCCCCTTATTTATTAAACATGGAGATCATAGCCGCCTTATGTATTATACATGGAGATCATATCCCCCCTTATGTATTATACATGGAGATCATATCCCCCCTTATGTATTATACATGGAGATCACATCCCACCTTATGTATTATACATGGAGATCATATACCCCCTATATATTATACATGGAGATCATATCACCCTTATTTATTAAACATGGAGATCATACCCGCCTTATGTATTATACATGGAGATCATATCCCCCCTTATGTATTATACATGGAGATCATATCCCCCCTTATGTATTATACATGGAGATCATATCCCCCCATATTTATTATACATGGAGATCATATCCCCCCCTATGTATTATACATGGAGATCATATCCCCCCCTCATGTATTATATATGGAGATCATTTCCCCCCTTATGTATTATACATGGAGATCATATCCCCCTTATGTATTATACATGGAGATCATATCCCCCCCATATGTATTATACATGGAGATCATATCCCCCCTTATGTATTATACATGGAGATCATACCCCCCCTTATGTATTATACATGGAGATCATATCCCAATTATGTATTATAAATGGAGATCATATCCCCCCCTTATGTATTATATATGGCGATCATATCCCCCCTTATGTAATATACATGGAGATCATATCCCCCTTATGTATTATATATGGAGATCATATCCCCCCTATGTATTATACATGGAGATCATATCCCCCCTTATGTAATATACATGGAGATCATATCCCCTCCTTATGTATTATACATGGAGATCATATCCCCCCTTATGTATTAAACATGGAGATCATATCCCCCTTATGTATTATACGTGGAGATCATATCCCCCCTTATATATTATACATGGAGATCATATCCCCCCTTATGTATTATACATGGAGATCATATCCCCCCTTATGTATTATACATGGAGATCATATCCCCCCATATGTATTATACATGGAGATCATATCCCCCCTTATGTATTATACATGGAGATCATATCCCCCCTTATATATTATACATGGAGATCATATCCCCCCTTATGTATTATACATGGAGATCATTTCCCCCCATATGTATTATACATGGAGATCATATCCCCCCCTTATGTATTATACACTGAGATCATATCCCCTCTTATGTATTATACGTAGAGATCATATCCCCCCTCATGTATTAAACGTGGTGATCATATTCCCCCTTATGAATTATACATGGAGAACATATCCCCCCTTATGTATTTTACATGGAGTTCATATCCCCCCTTATGTATTATACATGGAGATCATACCCACCCTTATCTATTATACATGGAGATCATATCCCCCCCTTATATATTATACATGGAGATCATATCCCCCCCCCCCTTATGTATTATACATGGTGATCATAACCCCCCTTATATTTTTTACATGGAGATCATACCCCCCTCTTATGTATTATACATGGAGGTCATATCCCCCTCTTATGTATTATACATGGAGATCATATCCCCCCTTATGTATTATACATGGAGATCATATCCCCCCCTTATGTATTATACATGGAGATCATATCCCCCCCTTATGTATTATACACTGAGATCATATCCCCCCCTTATGTATTATACGTAGAGATCATATCCCCCCTTATGTATTAAACATTGTTCTCATATTCCCCCTTATGAATTATACATGGAGATCATATCCCCCCTTATGTATTTTACATGGAGTTCATATCCCCCCTTATGTATTATACATGGTGATCATATCCCCCCTTATGTATTATACATGGTGATCATATCCCTCATTATGTATTATACATTGAGATCATATCCCCCCCTTATGTATTATACAAGGAGATCATATCCCCCTTATCTATTATAGATGGAGATCATATCCCTCCTTATGTATTATACATGGAGATCATATCCCCCCTTATGTATTATACATGGAGTTCATATCCCCCCATATGTATTATACATGGAGATCATATCCCCCTTATTTATTATACATGGAGATCATATCCCCCCCTTATGTATTATACGTGGATATCATATTCCCCCTTATGAATTATACATGGAGATCATATCCCCCCTTATGTATTTTACATGGAGTTCATATCCCCCCTTATGTATTATACATGGTGATCATATGCCCCCTTATGTATTATACATGGTGATAATATCCCCCCTTATGTATTATACATGCAGATAATATCCCCCCTAATGTATTATACATGGAGATCATATCCCCACTTATGTATTATACATGGAGATTATATCCCCCCTTATGTATTATACATGGAGATCATATCCCCCCCTTATGTATTATACATGCAGATAATATCCCCCTTATGTATTATACATGGAGATCATATCCCCCTTATGTATTATACATGGTGATCATATCCCCCCTTATGTATTATACATGGAGATCATATCCCCCATTATGTATTATATATGGAGATCATATCCCCCATTATGTATTATATATGGAGATTATATCCCCCCCTTATGTATTATACATGGAGATCATATCCCCCTTATGTATTATACATGGTGATCATATCCCCCCTTATGTATTATACATGGAGATCATATCCCCCATTATGTATTATACATGGTGATCATATCCCCCCTTATGTATTATACATGGAGATCATGTCCCCCCTTATGTATTATACATGGAGATCCTATCCCCCTTATGTATTATACGTGGAGATCATATCCCCCCTTATATATTATACATGGAGATCATATCCCCCCTTATGTATTATACATGGAGATCATGTCCCCCCTTATGTATTATACATGGAGATCATATCCCCCTTATGTATTATACGTGGAGATCATATCCCCCCTTATATATTATACATGGAGATCATATCCCCCCTTATGTATTATACATGGAGATCATATCCCCTCCTTATGTATTATACATGGAGATCAAATCCCCCCATATGTATTATACATGGAGATCATATCCTCCCCTTATGTATTATACACTGAGATCATATCCCCCCTAATGTATTATACGTAGAGATAATATCCCCCCTCATGTATTAAACATTGTGATCATATTCCCCCTTATGAATTATACATGGAGAACATATCCCCCCTTATGTATTTTACATGGAGTTCATATCCCCCCTTATGTATTTTACATGGAGTTCATATCCCCCCCTTATGTATTTTACATGGAGATCATATCCCCCCTTATGTAATTTACATGGAGTTCATATCCCCCCTTCTGTATTATACATGGAGATCATATCCCCCCCTTATCTATTATACATGGAGATCATATCCCCCCCTTATATATTATACATGGAGATCATATACCCCCTATGTATTATACATGGTGATCATATCCCCCCTTATATATTATACATGGAGATCAAATCCCCCCTTATATATTATACATGGAGATCATATCCCCCTCTTATGTATTATACATGGATATCATATCCCCCTTATGTATTATACACTGAGATCATATCCCCCCTTATGTATTATACATGGAGATCATATCCCCCTTATGTATTATACATGGAGATCATATCCCCCCATATTTATTATACATGGAGATCATATCCCCCCCTTATGTATTATACACTGATATCATATCCCCCCTTATTTATTATACGTAGAGAACATATCCCCCCTTATGTATTAAACATTGTTATCATATTCCCCCTTATGAATTATACATGGAGATCATATCCCCCCTTATGTATTAAACATGGAGATCATATCCCCCCTTATGTATTATACATGGAGATCATATCCCCCCTTATGTATTATACATGGAGATCATATCCCCCCCTCATGTAATATACAAGGAGATCATATCCCCCCCTTATCTATTATAGATGGAGATCATATCCCCCCCTATGTATTATACACGGAGATCATATCCCCCTTATGTATTATTCATGGAGATCATATCCCCCCTTAAGTATTATACATGGAGATTATATCCCCCCTTAAGTATTATACATGGAGATCATATCCCCCCTTATGTATTATACATGGAGATCATTTCCCCCCTTAAGTATTATACATGGAGATCATATCCCCCATATGTATTATACATGGTGATCATATCCCCCATATGTATTATACATGGAGATCATATCCCCCCTTATGTATTATACATGGAGATCATATTCCCCTTATGTATTATACATGGAGATCATATCCCCCCTTATGTATTATACATGGAGATCAAATCCCCCTTATGTATTATACATGGAGATCATATCTCCCCTTATGTATTATACATGGAGATCATATCCCCCCTTAAGAATTATACATGGAGATCATATCCCCCCTTAAGTATTATACATGGAGATCATATCCCCCCTTAAGAATTACACATGGAGATGATATCCCCCTTTATGTATTATACATGGAGATCATATCCCCCTTATGTATTATACATGGTGATCATATCTCCCCTTATGTATTATACATGGAGATCATATCCCCCTTTTGTATTATACATGGTGATCATATCCCCCCTTATGTATTATACATGGAGATCATATCCCCCTTTTGTATTATACATGGTGATCATATCTCCCCTTATGTATTATACATGGAGTTCATATCCCCCCTTATGTATTATACATGGAGATCATATCCCCCTTTTGTATTATACATGGTGATCATATCTCCCCTTATGTATTATACATGGAGTTCATATCCCCTCTTAAGTATTATACATGGAGATCATATCCCCCTTATGTATTATACATGGAGATCATATCCCTCCTTATGTATTATACATGGAGATCATATCCCCCCTTATGTATTATACATGGAGTTCATATCCCCCCATATGTATTATACATGGAGATCATATCCCCCTTATTTATTATACATGGAGATCATATCCCCCCCTTATGTATTATACGTGGATATCATATTCCCCCTTATGAATTATACATGGAGATCATATCCCCCCTTATGTATTTTACATGGAGTTCATATCCCCCCTTATGTATTATACATGGTGATCATATGCCCCCTTATGTATTATACATGGTGATAATATCCCCCCTTATGTATTATACATGCAGATAATATCCCCCCTAATGTATTATACATGGAGATCATATCCCCACTTATGTATTATACATGGAGATTATATCCCCCCTTATGTATTATACATGGAGATCATATCCCCCCCTTATGTATTATACATGCAGATAATATCCCCCCTTATGTATTATACATGGAGATCATATCCCCCTTATGTATTATACATGGTGATCATATCCCCCCTTATGTATTATACATGGAGATCATATCCCCCATTATGTATTATATATGGAGATCATATCCCCCATTATGTATTATATATGGAGATTATATCCCCCCCTTATGTATTATACATGGAGATCATATCCCCCTTATGTATTATACATGGTGATCATATCCCCCCTTATGTATTATACATGGAGATCATATCCCCCATTATGTATTATACATGGTGATCATATCCCCCCTTATGTATTATACATGGAGATCATGTCCCCCCTTATGTATTATACATGGAGATCATATCCCCCTTATGTATTATACGTGGAGATCATATCCCCCCTTATATATTATACATGGAGATCATATCCCCCTTATGTATTATACGTGGAGATCATATCCCCCCTTATATATTATACATGGAGATCATATCCCCCCTTATATATTATACATGGAGATCATATCCCCCCTTATGTATTATACATGGAGATCCTGTCCCCCCTTATATATTATACATGGAGATCATATCCCCCTTATGTATTATACATGGTGATCATATCCCCCTTATGTATTATACATGGTGATCATATCCCCCTTATGTATTATACGTGGAGATCATATCCCCCCTTATATATTATACATGGAGATCATATCCCCCCTTATGTATTATACATGGAGATCATGTCCCCCCTTATGTATTATACATGGAGATCATATCCCCCTTATGTATTATACATGGTGATCATATCCCCCTTATGTATTATACGTGGAGATCATATCCCCCCTTATATATTATACATGGAGATCATATCCCCCCTTATGTATTATACATGGAGATCCTGTCCCCCCTTATGTATTATACATGGAGATCATATCCCCCTTATGTATTATACGTGGAGATCATATCCCCCCTTATATATTATACATGGAGATCATATCCCCCCTTATGTATTATACATGGAGATCATATCCCCTCCTTATGTATTATACATGGAGATCATATCCCCCCATATGTATTATACATGGAGATCATATCCTCCCCTTATGTATTATACACTGAGATCATATCCCCCCTAATGTATTATACGTAGAGATAATATCCCCCCTCATGTATTAAACATTGTGATCATATTCCCCCTTATGAATTATACATGGAGAACATATCCCCCCTTATGTATTTTACATGGAGTTCATATCCCCCCTTATGTATTTTACATGGAGTTCATATCCCCCCCTTATGTATTTTACATGGAGATCATATCCCCCCTTATGTAATTTACATGGAGTTCATATCCCCCCTTCTGTATTATACATGGAGATCATATCCCCCCCTTATCTATTATACATGGAGATCATATCCCCCCCTTATATATTATACATGGAGATCATATACCCCCTATGTATTATACATGGTGATCATATCCCCCCTTATATATTATACATGGAGATCAAATCCCCCCTTATATATTATACATGGAGATCATATCCCCCTCTTATGTATTATACATGGATATCATATCCCCCTTATGTATTATACACTGAGATCATATCCCCCCTTATGTATTATACATGGAGATCATATCCCCCTTATGTATTATACATGGAGATCATATCCCCCCATATTTATTATACATGGAGATCATATCCCCCCCTTATGTATTATACACTGATATCATATCCCCCCTTATTTATTATACGTAGAGAACATATCCCCCCTTATGTATTAAACATTGTTATCATATTCCCCCTTATGAATTATACATGGAGATCATATCCCCCCTTATGTATTAAACATGGAGATCATATCCCCCCTTATGTATTATACATGGAGATCATATCCCCCCTTATGTATTATACATGGAGATCATATCCCCCCCTCATGTAATATACAAGGAGATCATATCCCCCCCTTATCTATTATAGATGGAGATCATATCCCCCCTTATGTATTATACATGGAGATCATATCCTCCCCTTATGTATTATACATGGAGATCATATCCCACCTTATGTATTATACACGGAGATCATATCCCCCTTATGTATTATTCATGGAGATCATATCCCCCCTTAAGTATTATACATGGAGATTATATCCCCCCTTAAGTATTATACATGGAGATCATATCCCCCCTTATGTATTATACATGGAGATCATTTCCCCCCTTAAGTATTATACATGGAGATCATATCCCCCATATGTATTATACATGGTGATCATATCCCCCATATGTATTATACATGGAGATCATATCCCCCCCTTATGTATTATACATGGAGATCATATTCCCCTTATGTATTATACATGGAGATCATATCCCCCCTTATGTATTATACATGGAGATCAAATCCCCCTTATGTATTATACATGGAGATCATATCTCCCCTTATGTATTATACATGGAGATCATATCCCCCCTTAAGAATTATACATGGAGATCATATCCCCCCTTAAGTATTATACATGGAGATCATATCCCCCCTTAAGAATTACACATGGAGATGATATCCCCCTTTATGTATTATACATGGAGATCATATCCCCCTTATGTATTATACATGGTGATCATATCTCCCCTTATGTATTATACATGGAGATCATATCCCCCTTTTGTATTATACATGGTGATCATATCCCCCCTTATGTATTATACATGGAGATCATATCCCCCTTTTGTATTATACATGGTGATCATATCTCCCCTTATGTATTATACATGGAGTTCATATCCCCTCTTAAGTATTATACATGGAGATCATATCCCCCTTATGTATTATACATGGAGATCATATCCCCCCTTTTTTTTATTAAACATGGAGATCATACCCCCTTATGTATTATACATGGAGATCATATCCCCCCTTATGTATTATACATGGAGATCATATCCCCCCCCATGTATTATACATGGAGATCATATCCCCCCCTATGTATTATACATGGAGATCATATCCCCCCTTATGTATTATACATGGAGATCATATCCCCCCTTATGTATTATACATGGAGATCATTTCCCCCCTTATGTGTTATACATGGAGATCATATCCCCCCTTATGTATTATACATGGAGATCATATCCCCCCCCATGTATTATACATGGAGATCATATCCCCCCCTATGTATTATACATGGAGATCATATCCCCCCTTATGTATTATACATGGAGATCATATCCCCCCTTATGTATTATACATGGAGATCATTTCCCCCCTTATGTATTATACATGGAGAGCATATCCCCCCTTATTTATTAAACATGGAGATCAAACCCCCCTTATGTATTATACATGGAGATCATATCCCCCCTTATGTATTATACATGGAGATCATATCCCCCCCTATATATTATACATGGAGATCATATCCCCCCTTATGTATTATACATGGAGATCATATCCCCCCCTTATGTATTATACATGGAGATCATATCCCCCCTTATGTATTATACATGGAGATCATATCCCCCCTTATGTATTATACATGGAGATCATATCCCCCCCTCATGTATTATACATGGAGATCATATCCCCCCTATATATTATACATGGAGATCATATCCCCCCTTATGTATTATACATGGAGATCATATCCCCCCTTATGTATTATACATGGAGATTATATCCCCCCCTTATGTATTATACATGGAGATCATATCCCCCCTTATGTATTATACATGGAGATCATATCCCCCCTTATGTATTATACATGGAGATCATATCCCCCCTTATATATTATACATGGAGATCATATCCCCCCTTATGTATTATACATGGAGATCATTTCCCCCCATATGTATTATACATGGAGATCATATCCCCCCCTTATGTATTATACACTGAGATCATATCCCCCCTTATGTATTATACGTAGAGATCATATCCCCCCTCATGTATTAAACATGGTGATCATATTCCCCCTTATGAATTATACATGGAGATCATATCCCCCCTTATGTATTATACATGGAGAACATATCCCCCCCTTATCTATTATACATGGAGATCATATCCCCCGCTTATATATTATACATGGAGATCATATCCCCCCCTTATGTATTATACATGGTGATCATATCCCCCCTTATATATTATACATGGAGATCATATCCCCCCTTATGTATTATACATGGAGATCATATCCCCCTCTTATGTATTACACATGGAGATCATATCCCCCTCTTATGTATTATACATGGAGATCATATCCCCCCTTATGTATTATACATGGAGATCATATCCCCCCCTTATGTATTATTCACTGAGATCATATCCCCCCTTATGTATTATACGTAGAGATCATATCCCCCCTTATTTATTATACGTAGAGATCATATCCCCCCTTATGTATTTTACATGGAGTTCATATCCCCCCTTATGTATTATACATGGTGATCATATCCCCCCTTATGTATTATACATGGAGATCATATCCCCCTTATGTATTATACAAGGAGATCATATCCCCCCTTATCTATTATAGATGGAGATCATATCCCCCCTTATGTATTATACATGGAGATCATATCCCCCCTTATGTATTATACATGGAGTTCATATCCCCCCTTATGTATTATACATGGAGATAATATCCCCCCTTATGTATTATACATGGATATCATATCCCCCCCTTATGTATTATACATGGAGATCATATCCCCCCTTATGTATTATACATGGAGATCATATCCCCCCTTATGTATTTTACATGGAGATCATATCCCCCCTTATGTATTATACGTGGATATCATATCCCCCCTTATGTATTATACATGGAGATCATATCCCCCCCCCCATGTATTATATATGGAGATCATATCCCCCCTTTGTATTATACATGGTGATAATATCCCCCCTTATGTATTATACATGGAGATCATATCCCCACTTATGTATTATACATGGAGATCATATCCCCCCTTATGTATTATATATGGAGATCATATCCCCCTTATGTATTATATATGGAGATCATATCCCCATCCTTATGTATTATACATGGAGATCATATCCCCCCCTTATGTATTATACATGGAGATCATATCCCCCTTATGTATTATACATGGAGATCATATCCCCCTTATGTATTATACATGGAGATCATATCCCCCCCTTATGTATTATACATGGAGATCATATCCCCCCTTATGTATTATACATGCAGATCATATCCCCCCTTATGTATTATATATGGAGATCATATCCCCCCTTATGTATTATACATGGAGATCATATCCCCCCTTATGTATTATACATGGAGATCATATCCCCCTTATGTATTATACATGGAGATCATATCCCCCCTTATGTATTATACATGGAGATCATATCCCCCTTATGTATTATACATGGAGATCATATCCCCCCTTATGTATTATACATGGAGATCATATCCCCTCCTTATGTATTATACATGGAGATCATATCCCCCCATATGTATTATACATGGAGATCATATCCCCCCCCTTATGTATTATACGTAGAGATCATATCCCCCTCATGTATTAAACATGGTGATCATATTCCCCCTTATGTATTTTACATGGAGTTCATATCCCCCCCTTATGTATTTTACATGGAGTTCATATCCCCCCCTTATGTATTATACATGGAGATCATATCCCCCTTTATGTATTTTACATGGAGTTCATATCCCCCCTTTATGTATTTTACATGGAGATCATATCCCCCCTTATACATTATACATGGAGATCATATCCCCCCCTATGTATTATTCATGGTGATCATATCCCCTCTTATATATTATACATGGAGATCATATCCCCCCTTATGTATTATACATGGAGATCATATCCCCCTCTTATGTATTAAACATGGATATCATATCCCCCCTTATGTATTATACATGGAGATCATATCCCCCCTTATGTATTATACACTGAGATCATATCCCCCCTTATGTATTATACATGGAGATCATATCCCCCCCTTATGTATTAAAGATTGTTATCATATTCCCCCTTATGTATTAAACATGGAGATCATATCCCCCCTTATGTATTAAACATGGAGATCATATCCCCCTTATGTAATATACATGGAGATCATATCCCCCCTCATGTATTATACAAGGAGAACATATCCCCCCCTTATCTATTATAGATGGAGATCATATCCCCCCTTATGTATTATACATGGAGATCATATCCCCCTTATGTATTATACATGGAGATCATACCCCCCTTATGTATTATACATGGAGATCATATCCCCCCTTATGTATTATACCTGGAGATCATATCCCCCTTATGTATTATACATGGAGATCATATCCCCCCCTTATGTATTATACGTGGATATCATATCCCCCCTTATGTATTATACATGGAGATCATATCCCCCCTTATGTATTATACATGGAGATCATATCCCCCCTTATGTATTATACATGGTGATCATATCCCCCTTATGTATTATACATGGAGATCATATCCCCCTTATGTATTATACATGGAGATCATATCCCCCCTTATGTATTATACATGGAGATCATATCCCCCCTTATGTATTATACATGGTGATCATATCCCCCTTATGTATTATACATGGAGATCATATCCCCCATTATGTATTATACATGGAGATCATATCCCTCCTTATGTATTATACATGGAGATCATATCCCCCCCTTATGTATTATACATGGAGATCATATCCCCCCTTATGTATTATACATGGAGATCATATCCCCCCTTATGTTTTATACATGGAGATCATATCCCCCCTTATGTATTATACATGGAGATCATATCCCCCCTTATGTATTATACATGGAGATCATATCCCCCCTTATGTATTATACATGGTGATCATATCCCCCTTATATATTATACATGGAGATCATATCCCCCCCTTATGTAATATACATGGAGATCATATCCCCCCTTACGTATTATACACCGAGATCATATCCCCCTTATGTATTATACATGGAGATCATATCCCCCTTATGTATTATACATGGAGATCATATCCCCCTTATGTATTATACACGCAGATCATATCCCCCCTTATGTGTTATACATGGAGATCACATCCCCCTTATATATTATACATGCAGATCATATCCCCCCCTTATGTGTTATACATGGAGATCATATCCCCCGTATGTATTATACATGGAGATCATATCCCCCCTTATGTATTATACATGGCGATCATATCCCCCCTTATGTATTATACATGGAGATCATATCCCCCCTTATGTATTATACATGGAGATCATATCCCCCCTTATGTATTATACATGGAGATCATATCCCCCTTTATGTATTATACATGGAGATCATATCCCCCCTTATGTATTATACATGGAGATCATATCCCCCCTTATGTATTATACATGGAGATCATATCCCCCCCTTATGTATTATACATGGAGATCATATCCCCCTTATGTATTATACATGGAGATCATATCCCCCCTTATGTATTATACATGGAGATCATATCCCCCCTTATGTATTATACATGGAGATCATATCCCCCTTTATGTATTATATATGGAGATCATATCCCCCCTTATGTATTATACATGGAGATCATATCCCCCCTTATGTATTATACATGGAGATCATATCCCCCTTATTTATTATACATGGAGATCATATCCCCCCTTATGTATTATACATGGAGATCATATCCCCCCCATGTATTGTATATGGAGATCATATCCCCCCTATGTATTATACATGGTGATCATATCCCCCCCTCTTATGTATCATACATGGATATCATATCCCCCCTTATGTATTATACATGGAGATAATATCCCCCCTTATGTATTATACATGGAGATCATATCCCCACTTATGTATTATACATGGAGATTATATCCCCCCTTATGTAATATACATGGAGATCATATCCCCCATTATGTATTATATATGGAGATCATATCCCCCTTTATGTATTATACATGGAGATCATATCCCCCCTTATGTATTATACATGGAGATCATATCCCCCCTTATGTATTATACATGGAGATCATATCCCCCCTTATGTATTATACATGGAGATCATATCCCCCTTATGTATTATACATGGAGATCACATCCCCCCTTATGTATTATACATGGAGATCATATCCCCCTTATTTATTATACATGGAGATCATATCCCCCCTTATGTATTATACATGGAGATCATATCCCCCCCCATGTATTGTATATGGAGATCATATCCCCCCCTTATGTATTATACATGGAGATAATATCCCCCCTTATGTATTATACATGGAGATCATATCCCCACTTATGTATTATACATGGAGATCATATCCCCCCTTATGTATTATACATGGAGATCATATCCCCCCTATGTAATATACATGGTGATCATATCCCCCTTATGTATTATACATGGAGATCATATCCCCCATTATGTATTATATATGGAGATCATATCCCCATTTATGTATTATACATGGAGATCATATCCCCCCTCATGTATTATACATGGAGATCATATCCCCCCTCATGTATTATACATGGAGATCATATCCCCCCTTATGTATTATACATGGTGATCATATCCCCCTTATGTATTATACATGGAGATCATATCCCCCTTTATGTATTATATATGGAGATCATATCCCCCCTTATGTATTATACATGGAGATCATATCCCCCTTTTATATTATACATGGTGATCATATCCCCCCTTATGTATGATACATGGAGATTATATTCCCCCTTATGTATTATACATGGAGATCATATCCCCCTTATGTATTATACATGGAGATCATATCCCCCCTTATGTATTATACATGGAGATCATATCCCCCTTATGTATTATACATGGAGATCATATCCCCCCCCTTATGTATTATACATGGAGATCATATCCCCCTTATGTATTATACATGGAGATCATATCCCCCCTTATGTATTATACATGGAGATCATATCCCCCCCCATGTATTGTATATGGAGATCATATCCCCCCCTATGTATTATACATGCTGATCATATCCCCCCCCCTTATGTATCATACATGGAGATCATATCCCCCCTTATGTATTATACATGGAGATAATATCCCCCTTTATGTATTATACATGGAGATCATATCCCCCTTATGTATTATACATGGAGATCATATCCCCCCTTATGTATTATACATGGAGATCATATCCCCCCTTATGTATTATACATGGTGATCATATCCCCCTTATATATTATACATGGTGATCATATCCCCCCTTATGTATGATACATGGAGATCATATTCCCCCTTATGTATTATACATGGAGATGATATCCCCCCCTTATGTATTATACATGGTGATCATATCCCCCTTATATATTATACATGGAGATCATATCCCCCTTATGTATTATACATGGAGATCATATCCCCCTTATGTATTATACATGGAGATCATATCTCCCCTTATGTATTATACATGGAGATCATATCCCCCCTTATGTATTATTCATGGAGATCCTATCCCCCCTTATGTATTATACATGGAGATCATATCCTCCCTTATGTATTATACATGGAGATCATATCCCCCATTATGTATTATACATGGAGATCATATCCCCCCTTATGTATTATACATGGAGATCATATCCCCCCCTTATGTATTATACATGGAGATCATATCCCCCCTTATGTATTACATATGGAGATCATATCCCCCCTTATGTATTATACATGGAGATCATATCCCACCTTATGTATTATACACGGAGATCATATCCCCCCTTATGTAATTTACATGGAGATCATATCCCCCATTATGTATTATATATGGAGATCATATCCCCCTTTATATATTATACATGGAGATCATATCCCCCTTATGTATTATACATGGAGATCATATCCCCCCTTATGTATTATACATGGAGATCATATCCCACCCTTATGTATTATACATGGAGATCATATCCCCCTTATGTATTATACATGGAGATCATATCCCCCCTTATGTATTATACATGGAGATCATATCCCCCTTATTTATTATACATGGAGATCATATCCCCCCTTATGTATTATACATGGAGATCATATCCCCCCCCATGTATTGTATATGGAGATCATATCCCCCCCTATGTATTATACATGGAGATCATATCCTCCCCTTATGTATTATACATAGAGATCATATCCCCCTTATGTATTATACATGGAGATCATATCCCCCCTTATGCATTATACATGGAGATCATATCCCCCCTTATGTATTATACATGGAGATCATATCCCCCCCTCATGTATTATATATGGAGATCATATCCCCCCTTATGTATTATACATGGAGATCATATCCCCCTTATGTATTATACATGGAGATCATATCCCCCTTATGTATTATACATGGATATCATATCCCCCCCCTTATGTATTATACATGGTGATCATATGCCCCCTTATATATTATACATGGAGATCATATCCCCCCTTATGTATTAAACATGGAGATCATATCCCCCCCTTATGTATTATATATGGAGATCATATCCCCCCTTATGTATTATACATGGAGATCATATACCCCCATTATGTATTATACACTGAGATCATATCCCCCCTTATGTATTATACATGGAGATCATATCCCCCCTTATGTATTATACATGGTGATCATATCCCCCCTTATATATTATACATGGAGATCATATCCCCCCTTATGTATTATACGTGGAGATCATATCCCCCTTATGTATTATATATGGAGATCATATCCCCCCTTATATATTATACATGGAGATCATATCCCCCCTTATGTATTATACATGGAGATCATATCCCCCTTATGTATTATACATGGAGATCATATCCCCCCTTATGTATTATACATGGAGATCATATCCCCCTTATGTATTATTCATGGAGATCATATCCCCCCTTATGTATTATACATGGAGATCATATCCCCCCTTATATATTATACATGGAGATCATATCCCCCTTATGTATTACACATGGAGATCATTTCCCCCCTCATGTATTATACATGGAGATCACCCCCCCCCCTTACGTATTATACATGGAGATTATATCCCCCCGTATTTATTATACATCGTGATCATGTCCCCCCTTATGTATTATACATGGAGATCATATCCCCCCTTATGTATTATACATGGAGATCATATCCACCCTTATGTATTATACATGGAGATCATATCCCCCCTTATGTATTATACATGGAGATCATATCCCCCTTATGTATTATACATGGAGTTCATATCCCCCCTTGTGTATTATACATGTATATCATACCCCCCCTTATGTATTTTATATGGAGATTATATCCCCCTTATGTATTATACATTGAGATCATATCCCCCCTTATGTATTATACATGGAGATCATATCCCCCCTTATGTATTATACATGGAGATCATATCCCCCCTTATGTATTTTATATGGAGATTATATCCCCCCTTATGTATTATACATGGAGATCATATCCCCCCTTATGTATTATACATGGAGATCATATCCCCCTTATGTATAATACATGGAGATCATATCCCCCCTTATGTATTATACATGGAGATCATCCCCCCCTTATGTATTATACGTGGTGATCATATCCCCCCTTATGTATTATACATGGAGATCATATCCCCCCCTTATGTATTATTCATGGAGATCATATCCCCCCTTATGTATTATACATGGAGATCATCCCCCCCCTTATGTATTATACGTGGTGATCATATCCCCCCTTATATGTTATACATGGAGATCATATCCCCCTTATGTATTATACATGGAGATCATATCCCCCCTTATGTATTATACATGGAGATCATATCCCCCCTTATGTATTATACATGGAGATCATATCCCCCCCTTATGTATTATACATGGAGATCATATCCCCCCTTATGTATTATACATGGAGATCATATCCCCCTTATGTATTATACATGGAGATCATATCCCCCCCTTATGTATTATACATGGAGATCATATCCCCCCCTTATGTATTATACATGGAGATCATATCATATTACACACGGAGAACACGGTTGTGAACATGCATCTAATCATTAGGAGTTGGGCGCGCTCTGCTGTTTTTCTGCTTACATGGAGGTCACTAAGGTCTTCTCTAATGCCCGCCTCTCCACCTCCCCCCTTGATCTTGTCCCCTCACAACTCCTCCTGTCACCCCCCTCCTCCATTCTACGTTCCCTCACCCACATCTTTAATCTCTCCATCTCTTCCGGCTCATTCCCCTCCCCTCTGAAGCACGCACACATCACCCCTATGCTTAAAAAATTTCCGTGGACCCCACCAACCCGAGCAACCTCAGACCCATCTCCCTGCTGCCATTTACATCCAAGCTCCTTGAGTCTATAGTTGCCTGAGCTCTCTCTTCACCGACAACAACCTCCTCGATCCCCTACAGTCCCTCTTCCGTCCCCTACACTCCACCGAAACCGCCCTACAATCCACCGAAACCGTCCTCTTCAAGCTCACCAACGACCTTCTAACCACCAAAGCTAATGGCCACTATTCAGTGCTCCTACTCCTCGACCTCTCTGCAGCCTTCCACACAGTCCACCACCCCCTCCTCCTTACTAAACTACACTCCCTCGGCCTCAGAGACTCCGCTCTCTCCTAGTTCTCGTCCTACCTATCCCAACGCTCCTTCAGCATTACCTATAACACTGCCACCTCCACCTCTCTCCCCCTCTCTGTTGGGGTCCCTCAAAGGCTCTGTCCTCGGGCCCCTTCTCTTCTCCATCTACACCTCCTCCCTTGGCCAACTCATACACTCCCACGGCTTCAATTACCATCTCTATGCCGACGACACACAAATCTATCTCTCAACCCCCCACCTCACCCCCTCAGTCTCCGCCCCCCACCTCACCCCCTCGGTCTCCGCCTCCTCACCTCACCCCCTTGGTCTCCGCCCGAATCAACCACCTACTGAACTGCATATCAGAGTGGATGTCACTCCATTTCCTCAAATTGAACCTTTCCAAAACTGAGTTTCTTTTCTTCCCCCCCAGCCCGGACACCACCCCCCACTGACTTCTCCATCACATCCAACAACGCCACCATCAAACCCGCCCCGCAGGCCAGAGTACTTGGTGTCATTCTGGACTCCAACCTATCCTTCCAGCACCAAGTCCAATCTTTAACAAATTCGTGCAGACTCCGCTTCCGCAACATGCAGACTCTGCCTCCGCAACATGCAGACTCCGCCTCCGCAACATGCAGACTCTGCCTCCGCAACATGCAGACTCCACCTCCGCAACATGCAGACTCCGCCTCCGCAACATGCAGATTCCACCTCCGCAACATGCAGACTCTTCCTCTGCAACATGCAGACTCCACCTCCGCAACATCACCAAAATCCGCACGTTCCTAACGCCAGAAACCACTAAACAGCTCATCCACTCCCTCATCATATCACGACCTCGACTACTGCAACTCCCTCCTCACTGGCCTGCCTCACCACAGGCTATCCCCACTTCAGTCCATCTTGAATACGGCTGCCAGACTCATTCACCTTTCCAACCGCTCCATCTCCGCCACCCCCCTCTGCCAATCCCTCCACTGGCCTCCACTCAGTGTCCTCCACCCCCCCTGCCAATCCCTCCACTGGCCTCCACTCAGTGTCGTCCACCCCTCTCTGGCAATCCCTCCACTGGCCTCCACTCAGTGTCCTCCACACCCCTCTGCCCATCCCTCCACTGGCCTCCACTCAGTGTCCTCCACCCCCCTCTGCCAATCCCTCCACTGGCCTCCACTCAGTGTCCTCCACCCCCCTCTGCCTATCCCTCCACTGGCCTCCACTCAGTGTCCTCCACCCCTCTCTGCCAATCCCTCCACTGGCCTCCACTCAGTGTCCTCCACCCCCCTCTGCCAATCCCTCTACTGGCCTCCACTCAGTGTCCTCCACCCCTCTCTACCAATCCCTCCACTGGCCTCCACTCAGTGTCCTCCACCCCCCTCTGCCAATCCCTCCACTGGCCTCAACTCAGTCCTCCACCCCCCTCTGCCAATCCCTCCACTGGCCTCCACTCAGTGTCCTCCACAACCCTCTGCCAATCCCTCCACTGGCCTCCAGTCAGTGTCCTCCACCCCTCTCTGCCAATCCCTCCACTGGCCTCCACTCAGTGTCCTCCATCACTCTCTGCCAATCCCTCCACTGGCCCCCACTCAGTATTATCCTGTATAATAATAATAATAATGCATCTAATCATGAGGAGTGGGGCGCCCTCTTCTGGCCGGATGTGAACATGCATCTAATCAGGAGGAGTGGGGCGCCCTCTGCTGGCCGGCTGTGAACATGCATGTAATCATGAGGAGTGGGGCACCCTCTGTTAGCCGGATGTGAACATGCATCTAATTATGAGGAGTGGGGCGCCCTCTGCTGTCCGGATGTGAACATGCATCTAATTATGAGGAGTGGGGCGCCCTCTGCTGGCCGGCTGTAAACATGCATGTGATCATAAGGAGTGGGACACCCTCTGCTGGCCAGATGTGAACATGCATGTAATCATGAGGAGTGGGGAGCCCTCTGCTGGCCGGCTGTGAACATGCATATAATCATGAGTAGTGGGGCGCCCTCTGCTGGCTGGCTGTGAACATGCATGTAATCATGAGTAGTGGGGCGCCCTCTGCTGGCCGGCTGTGAAAACGCATCTAATCATAAGGAGTGGGGCGCCCTCTGCTGGCCGGCTGTGAACATGCATCTAATCATGTGTAGTGGGGCGCCCTCTGCTGGCCGGCTGTGAACATGCATGTAATCATGAGGAGTGGGTTGCCCTCTACTGGCCGGCTGTGAACATTTATCCAATCATGAGGAGTGGGGCGCCCTCTGCTGGCCGGCTGTGAACATGCATGTAATCATGAGGAGTGAGGAACCCTCTGTTAGCCGGATGTGAACATGCATCTAATCAGGAGGAGTGGGGCGCCCTCTGCTGGCCGGCTGTGAAAATGCATGTAATCATGAGGAGTGGGGCGCCCTCTGCTGGCCGGCTGTGAACACGAATCTAATCATGAGGAGAGGCGCGCCCTCTTCTGGCCGGCATCTAATTATGAGGAGTGGGGCGCCCTCTGCTGGCCGGCTGTGAACATGCATCTAATCATGAGGAGTGGGGCGCCCTCTGCTGGCTGTTGTGAACATGCATCTAATCATGAGGAGTGGGGCGCCCACTGCTGGCCGTTGTGAACACGCATCTAATCATGAGGAGTGTGGCGCCCTCTGCTGGCCGGATGTGAACATGCTTCTAAGCATGTTGAGGAGTGGGGCGCCCTCTGCTGGCCGGCTGTGAACCCGCATCTAATCATGAGGAGTGGGGCGCCCTCTGCTGGCCGGATGTGAACATGCAATTAATCATGAGGAGTGGGGAGCCCTTTGCTGACCGGATATTAACACGCATCTAATCATGAGGAGTAGGGCGCCCTCTGCTGGTTGGCTGCGAACATGCATGTAATCATGAGGAGTGGGGCGCCCTCTGCTGGCCGGATGTGAACACGCATCTAACCATGAGCAGTGGGGCGCCCTCTGCTGGCCGGATGTGAACATGCATCTAATCATGAGGAGTGGCGCGCCCTCTTCTGGCTAGATGTGAACATGCATGTAATCATGAGGAGTGTGGCGCCCTCTGCTGGCCGGCATCTAATCATGAGGAGTGGGGCGCCCTCTGCTGGCCGGATGTGAACATGCATTAAATCATGAGAAGTGGGGCGCCCTCTGCTGGCCGGCTGTGAACATGCATGTAACCATGAGGAGTGGGGCGCCCTCTGCTGGCCGGCTGTGAACACTCATCCAATCGTGATGTGTAGTGGGGCGCCCTCTGCTGGCCGGCTGTGAACATGCATGTAATCATGATGAGTGGCGCAACCTCTTCTGGCCGGCATCTAATAATGAGGAGTGGCGCTCCCTCTGCTGGCCGGATGTGAACACTCATCTAATCGTGATGTGTAGTGGGGCGCCCTCTGCTGGCCGGCTGCGAACATGCATGTAATCATGAGGAGTGGGGCGTCCTCTGCTGACCGTGTGTACAGGCATCTAATCATGAGGAGTGAGGCGCCCCCTGCTGGCCCGCTGTGAACACGCATCTAATCATGAGGAGTGAAGCGCCCTCTGCTGGCCGGCTGTAAACATACATCCAATCATGAGGAGTGGGGCGCCCTCTGCTGGCCGGCTGTGAACACGTATCTAATCATGAGGAGTGGGGCACCCTCTGCTGCCCGGCTGTAAACATGCATCTAATCATGAGGAGTGGGGCGCCCTCTGCTGGCCGGTGTGAACATGCATCTAATCATGTTGTGTAGTGGGTCGCCCTCTGTTGGCTGGCTGTAAACCCGCAACTAATCATGAGGAGTGGGGCGCCCTCTGCTGGCTGGCTTTGAACCCGCATCTAATCATGAGGAGTGGGGCGCCCTCTGCTGGCCGGATGTGAACATGCATCTAATCATGAGGAGTGGGGCGCCCTCTGCTGGCCGGATGTGAACATGCATCCAATCATGAGGAGTGGGGCGCACTCTGCTGGCCGAATTTTAACATGCATCTAATCATGAGGAGTGGGGCGCCCTCTGCTGGTCGGCTACGAACGTGCATGTAATCATGAGGAGTGGAGCGCCCTCTGCTGGCCGGATGTGAACACGCATCTAATCATGAGCAGTGGGGCGCCCTCTGCTGGCCAGATGTCAACACGCATTTAATCATGGGGAGTGGCGCGCCCTCTTCTGGCTAGATGTGAACATGCATGTAATCATGAGGAGTGTGGCGCCCTCTGCTGGCTGTCATCTAATCATGAGGAGTGGGGCGCCCTCTGCTGGTCGGATGTGAACATGCATGTAATCATGAGGAGTGTGGCGCCCTCTGCTGGCCGGCATCTAATCATGAGGAGTGGGGCGCCCTCTGCTGGCTGGATGTGAACATGCATCTAATCATGAGGAATGGGGCGCCCTCTACTAGCCGGCTGTAAACATGCATGTAATCAGGAGGAGTGCCGCGACCTCTTCTGGCTGGCATCTAATTATGTGGAGTTGGGCGCCCTCTGCTGGCCGGCTGTGAACATGCATGTAATCATGAGGAGTGGGGCGTCCTCTGCTAGCCGGCTGTGAACACGCATCTAATCATGAGTAGTGAGGCGCCCCCTGCTGGCCCGCTGTGAACACGCATCTAATCATGAGGAGTGAGGCGCCCTCTGCTGCCCGGCTGTGAACACGCATCTAATCATGAGGAGTGAGGCGCCCCCTGCTGGCCCGCTGTAAACATGCATCCAATCATGAGGAGTGGGGCGCCCTCTGCTGCCCGGCTGTAAACATGCATCTAATCATGAGGAGTGGGGCGCCCTCTGCTGGCCGGTGTGAACATGCATCTAATCATGTTGTGCAGTGGGTCGCCCTCTGCTGGCTGGCTGTAAACCCGCAACTAATCATGAGGAGTGGGGCGCCCTCTGCTGGCTGGCTTTGAACCCGCATCTAATCATGAGGAGTGGGGCGCCCTCTGCTGGCCGGATGTGAACATGCATCTAATCATGAGGAGTGGGGCGCCCTCTGCTGGCTGGCTTTGAACCCGCATCTAATCATGAGGAATGGGGCGCCCTCTGCTGGTCGGCTACGAACGTGCATGTAATCATGAGGAGTGGAGCGCCCTCTGCTGGCCGGATGTGAACACGCATCTAATCATGAGCAGTGGGGCGCCCTCTGATGGCCAGATGTAAACACGCATTTAATCATGGGGAGTGGCGCGCCCTCTTCTGGCTAGATGTGAACATGCATATAATCATGAGGAGTGTGGCGCCCTCTGCTGGCCGTCATCTAATCATGAGGAGTGGGGCGCCCTCTGCTGGCCGGATGTGAACATGCATGTAATCATGAGGAGTGTGGCGCCCTCTGCTGGCCGGATGTGAACATGCATCTAATCATGAGGAGTGGGGCGCCCTCTGCTGGCTGGATGTGAACATGCATCTAATCATGAGGAATGGGGCGCCCTCTACTAGCCGGCTGTAAACATGCATGTAATCATGAGGAGTGCCGCGACCTCTTCTGGCTGGCATTTAATTATGTGGAGTTGGGCGCCCTCTGCTGGCCGGCTGTGAACATGCATGTAATCATGAGGAGTGGGGCGTCCTCTGCTAGCCGGCTGTGAACACGCATCTAATCAAGAGTAGTGAGGCGCCCCCTGCTGGTCCGCTGTGAACACGCATCTAATCATGAGGAGTGAGGCGCCCTCTGTTGGCCAGCTGTGAACATTAATCGAATCATGAGGAGTGGGGCGCCCTTTGCTGGCTAGCTGTGAACATTCACCCAATCATGAGGAGTGGGGCGCCCTCTGTTGGCCGGATGTGAACAGGCATCCAATCATGAGGAGAGGGGCACCCTCTGCTGGCCGGCTGTGAACATGCATCTAATCATGAGGAGTGGCGCGCCCTCTGCTGGCTGGATGTGAACATACATCTATGATGAGAAGTTGGGCGCCCTCTGCTGGCTGGATGTGAACATCCATCTATCATGAGGAGTGGAGCGCCCTCTGCTGGCCGGATGCGAACACGCCTCCAATCATGAGGAGTGGGGCGCCCTCTGCTGGCCGACTGTGAGCATGCATGTAATCATGAGGAGTGGGGCGGCCTTTTGCTGGCTGGCTGTGAACATGCATCTAATCATGAGGAGTGGGGCGCCCTCTGCTGGCTGGCTGTGAACCCTCATCTAATCATGAGCAGTGGCGCGCCCACTGCTGGCCGGATGTGAACATGCATCTTATCATGAGGAGTGGGGCGCCCTCTGCTGGCCGGCTGTGAACATGCATGTAATCATGAGGAGTGTGGCGCCCTCTGCTGGCCGTCATCTAATCATGAGGAGTGGGGCGCCCTCTGCTGGCCGGATGTGAACATGCATGTAATCATGAGGAGTTTGGCGCCCTCTGCTGGCCGGATGTGAACATGCATCTAATCATGAGGAGTGGGGCGCCCTCTGCTGGCTGGATGTGAACATGCATCTAATCATGAGGAATGGGGCGCCCTCTACTAGCCGGCTGTAAACATGCATGTAATCATGAGGAGTTCCGCGACCTCTTCTGGCTGGCATCTAATTATGTGGAGTTGGGCGCCCTCTGCTGGCCGGCTGTGAACATGCATGTAATCATGAGGAGTGGGGCGTCCTCTGCTAGCCGGCTGTGAACACGCATCTAATCATGAGTAGTGAGGCGCCCCTTGCTGGCCCGCTGTGAACACGCATCTAATCATGAGGAGTGAGGCGCCCTCTGCTGGCCAGCTGTGAACATTAATCGAATCATGAGGAGTGGGGCGCCCTTTGCTGGCCAGCTGTGAACATTCACCCAATCATGAGGAGTGGGGCGCCCTCTGTTGGCCGGATGTGAACAGGCATCCAATCATGAGGAGAGGGGCACCCTCTGCTGGCCGGCTGTGAACATGCATCTAATCATGAGGAGTGGCGCGCCCTCTGCTGGCCGGCTTTGAACATGCATCTAATCATGAGGAGTGGCGCGCCCTCTGCTGGCTGGATGTGAACATACATCTATGATGAGGAGTTGGGCGCCCTCTGCTGGCTGGATGTGAACATCCATCTATCATGAGGAGTGGGGCGCCCTCTGCTGGCCGGATGCGAACACGCCTCCAATCATGAGGAGTGGGGCGCCCTCTGCTGGCCGGCTGTGAGCATGCATGTAATCATGAGGAGTGGGGCGGCCTTTTGCTGGCTGGCTGTGAACATGCATCTAATCATGAGGAGTGTGGCGCCCTCTGCTGGCTGGCTGTGAACCCTCATCTAATCATGAGCAGTGGCGCGCCCACTGCTGGCCGGATGTGAACATGCATCTTATCATGAGGAGTGGGGCGCCCTCTGCTGGCCGGCTGTGAACATGCATGTAATCATGAGGAGTGGGGCGGCCTTTTGCTGGCTGGCTGTGAACATGCATCTTATCATGAGGAGTGGGGCGCCCTCTGCTGGCCGGCTGTGAACATGCATGTAATCATGAGGAGTGTGGCGCCCTCTGCTGGCCGTCATCTAATCATGAGGAGTGGGGCGCCCTCTGCTGGCCGGATGTGAACATGCATGTAATCATGAGGAGTTTGGCGCCCTCTGCTGGCCGGATGTGAACATGCATCTAATCATGAGGAGTGGGGCGCCCTCTGCTGGCTGGATGTGAACATGCATCTAATCATGAGGAATGGGGCGCCCTCTACTAGCCGGCTGTAAACATGCATGTAATCATGAGGAGTTCCGCGACCTCTTCTGGCTGGCATCTAATAATGTGGAGTTGGGCGCCCTCTGCTGGCCGGCTGTGAACATGCATGTAATCATGAGGAGTGGGGCGTCCTCTGCTAGCCGGCTGTGAACACGAATCTAACCATGAGTAGTGAGGCGCCCCTTGCTGGCCCGCTGTGAACACGCATCTAATCATGAGGAGTGAGGCGCCCTCTGCTGGCCAGCTGTGAACATTAATCGAATCATGAGGAGTGGGGCGCCCTTTGCTGGCCAGCTGTGAACATTCACCCAATCATGAGGAGTGGGGCGCCCTCTGTTGGCCGGATGTGAACAGGCATCCAATCATGAGGAGAGGGGCACCCTCTGCTGGCCGGCTGTGAACATGCATCTAATCATGAGGAGTGGCGCGCCCTCTGCTGGCCGGCTTTGAACATGCATCTAATCATGAGGAGTGGCGCGCCCTCTGCTGGCTGGATGTGAACATACATCTATGATGAGGAATTGGGCGCCCTCTGCTGGCTGGATGTGAACATCCATCTATCATGAGGAGTGGGGCGCCCTCTGCTGGCCGGATGCGAACACGCCTCCAATCATGAGGAGTGGGGCGCCCTCTGCTGGCCGGCTGTGAGCATGCATGTAATCATGAGGAGTGGGGCGGCCTTTTGCTGGCTGGCTGTGAACATGCATCTAATCATGAGGAGTGGGGCGCCCTCTGCTGGCTGGCTGTGAACCCTCATCTAATCATGAGCAGTGGCGCGCCCACTGCTGGCCGGATGTGAACATGCATCTTATCATGAGGAGTGGGGCGCCCTCTGCTGGCTGGCTGTGAACATGCATGTAATCATGAGGAGTGGGGCGCCCTCTGCTGGCCGGCTGTGAACACGTATCTAATCATGAGGAGAGGCGCGCCCTCTTCTGGCCGGTATCTAATTATGAGGAGTGGTGCGCCCTCTGCTGGCCAGCTGTGAACATGCATCTAATCATGAGGAGTGGGGCGCCCTCTGCTGGCTGGATGTGAACATACATCTATGATGAGGAGTTGGGCGCCCTCTGCTGGCTGGATGTGAACATCCATCTATCATGAGGAGTGGGGCGCCCTCTGCTGGCCGGATGCTAACACTCCTCCAATCATCAGGAGTGGGGCGCCCTCTGCTGGCCGGCTGTGAGCATGCATGTAATCATGAGGAGTGGGGCGGCCTTTTGCTGGCTGGCTGTGAACATGCATCTAATCATGAGGAGTGTGGCGCCCTCTGCTGGCCGGCTGTCAACATTCATCCAATCATGAGGAGTCAGTAAACATGCATCCAATCATGAGGATTGGGGAGCCCTCTGCTGGCTGGATGTGAACCCTCATCTAATCATGAGCAGTGGCGCGCCCACTGCTGGCCGGATGTGAACATGCATCTAATCATGAGGAGTGGGGCGCCCTCTGCTGGCCGGCTGTGAACACGAATCTAATCATGAGGAGAGGCGCGCCCACTTCTGGCTGGTATCTAATTATGAGGAGTGGTTCGCCCTCTGCTGGCCGGCTGTGAACATGCATCTAATCATGAGGAGTGCCGCGCCTTCTGCTGGCTGGATGTGAACATACATCTATGATGAGGAGTTGGGCGCCCTCTGCTGGCTGGATGTGAACATCCATCTATCATGAGGAGTGGGGCGCCCTCTGCTGGCCGGCTGTGAACATGCATCTAATCATGAGGAGTGGGGCGCCCTCTACTAGCCGGCTGTAAACATGCATGTAATCATGAGGAGTGCCGCGACCTCTTCTAGCCGGCATCTAATTATGTGGAGTTGGGCGCCCTCTGCTGGCCGGCTTTGAAAACGCATCTAATCATGAGGAGTGGCGCGCCCTCTGCTGGCCGGATGTGAACACTCATTTAATCATGTTGTGTAGTGGGGCGCCCTCTGCTGGCCGGCTGTGAACATGCATGTAATCATGAGGAGTGGGGCGTCCTCTGCTAGCCGACTGTGAACACGCATCTAATCATGAGTAGTGAGGCGCCCCCTGCTGGCCCTCTGTGAACACGCATCTAATCATGAGGAGTGAGGCGCCCTCTGCTGGCCGTCTGTAAACATGCATCCAATCATGAGGAGTGGGGCACCCTCTGTTGGCCGGATGTGAACACGCATCCAATCATGAGGAGTGGTACGCCCTCTGCTGGCCAGCCGTGAACATTCATCCAATCATGAGGAGTGGGGCGCCCTCTGCTGGCCAGCTGTGAACATTCATCCAATCATGAGGAGTGGGGCGCCCTCTGTTGGCCAGATGTGAACACGCATCCAATCATGAGGAGAGGGGCACCCACTGCTGGCTGGATGTGAACATACATCTATGATGAGGAGTTGGGCGCCCTCTGCTGGCTGGATGTGAACATGCATGTAATCATGAGGAGTGGGGCGGCCTTTTGCTGGCTGGCTGTGAACATGCATCTAATCATGAGGAGTGCGGCGCCCTCTGCTGGCCGGCTGTCAACATTCATCCAATCATGAGGAGTGGGGCGCCCTCTGCTAGCCGTCTGTAAACATTCATCCAATCATGAGCAGTGGCGCGCCCACTGCTGGCCGGATGTGAACATGCATCTTATCATGAGGAGTGGGGCGCCCTCTGCTGGCCGGCTGTGAACATGCATGTAATCATGAGGAGTGGGGCGCCCTCTGCTGGCCGGCTGTGAACATGCATCTAATCATGAGGAGTGGGGCGCCCTCTGCTGGCCGGATGTGAACATGCATCTAATCATGTTGTGTAGTGGGTCCCCCTCTGCTGGCTGGCTGTGAACCCGCATCTAATCATGAGGAGTGGCGCGCCCTCTGCTGGCTGGCTGTGAACCCGCATCCAATCATGAGGAGTGGGGCGCTCTCTGCTGGCCGGCTGTGAACACGCATCTAATCATGAGGAGTGGCGCGCCCTCTGCTGGCCGTCTGTGAACCCGCATCTAATCATGAGGAGTGGGGCGCCCTCTGTTGGCCGGATGTGAACATGCATCTAATCATGAGGAGTGGGGCGCCCTCTGCTGGCCGGATTTGAACATGCATCTATGCATGTTGAGGAGTGAGGCGCCCTCTGCTCTCTGAATGTGAACATGCATCCAATCATGAGGAGTGGGGCGCCCTCTGCTGGCCGGATGTTAACAATCATCTAATCATGAGGAGTGGGTCTCCCTCTGCTGGCCAGATGTGAACACGCATCTAATCATGAGGAGTGGGGCGCCCTCTGCTGGTCTGCTGCGAACATGCATCTAATCATGAGGAGTGGGGCCCCCTCTGTGGGCCGGCTTTGAACATGCATGTAATCATGAGCAGTGGCGCGCCCTCTGCTGGCCGGATGTGAACACTCATCTAATCGTGATGTGTAGTGGGGCGCCCTCTGCTGGCCGGCTGCGAACACGCATCTAATCATGAGGAGTGCGGCGCCCCCTGCTGGCCCGCTGTGAACACGCATCTAATCATGAGGAGTGGGGCGCCCTCTCCTGGCCGGCTGTAAACATGCATCTAATTATGAGGAGTGGTGCGCCCTCTGCTGGCAGGATGTGAACACGCATCTAATCATGTTGTGTAGAGGGTCGCCCTCTGCTGGCCGGCTGTGAACCCGCATCTAATCATGAGGAGTGGGGCGCCCTCTGCTGGCCGGCTGTGAACACGAATCTAAACATGAGGAGAGGCGCGCCATCTACTGGCCGGCTGTGAACATGCATCTAATCATGTTGTGTTGTGGGTCGCCCTCTGCTGGCTGGCTGTGAACCCGCATCTAATCATGAGGAGTGGCGCGCCCTCTGCTGGCCGGATGTGAACATGCATCTAATCATGAGGAGTGGGGCGCTCTCTGCTGGCCGGATGTGAACACACATCTAATCATGAGGAGTGGGGCGCACTCTGCTGGCCGTATGTGAACATGCATCTAATCATGAGGAGTGGGGCGCCCTCTTCTGGCCGGATGTGAACATGCATCTAAGCATGTTGAGGAGTGAGGCGCCCTCTGCTCTCTGAATGTGAACATGCATCTAATCATGAGGAGTGGGGCGCCCTCTGCTGGCCGGATGTGCACATGCTTCTAAGCATGTTGAGGAGTGGGGCGCCCTCTGCTAGCCGGCTGTGAACATGCATCCAATCATGAGGAGTGGGGCGCCCTCTGCTGGTCGGCTGTGAACATGCATGTAATCATGAGGAGTGGGGCGCCCTCTGCTGGCTGAATGTGAGCATGCATCTAATCATGAGAAGTGGGGCGCCCTCTGCTGGCCAGATGTGAACATGCATCTAATCATGAGGAGTGGGGAGCCCTCTGCTGGTCGGCTGCGAACATGCATCTAATCATGAGGAGTGGGGCGCCCTCTGCTGGCTGGCTGTGAACCCGCATCTAATCATGAGGAGTGGCGCGCCCTCTGCTGGCTGGCTGTGAACCCGCATCCAATCATGAGGAGTGGGGCGCTTTCTGCTGGCCGGCTGTGAACCCGCATCTAATCATGAGGAGTGGGGCGCTCTCTGCTGGCCGGCTGTGAACAGGCATCTAATCATGAGGAGTGGGGCGCCCTCTGTTGGCCGGATGTGAACATGCATCTAATCATGAGGAGTGGGGCGCCCTCTGCTGGCTGGATGTGAACATACATCTATGATGAGGAGTTGGGCGCCCTCTGCTGGCTGGATGTGAACATCCATCTATCATGAGGAGTGGGGCGCCCTCTGCTGGCCGGATGCTAACACTCCTCCAATCATCAGGAGTGGGGCGCCCTCTGCTGGCCGGCTGTGAGCATGCATGTAATCATGAGGAGTGGGGCGGCCTTTTGCTGGCTGGCTGTGAACATGCATCTAATCATGAGGAGTGTGGCGCCCTCTGCTGGCCGGCTGTCAACATTCATCCAATCATGAGGAGTGGGGCGCCCTCTGCTAGCCGTCAGTAAACATGCATCAAATCATGAGGATTGGGGCGCCCTCTGCTGGCTGGCTGTGAACCCTCATCTAATCATGAGCAGTGGCGCGCCCACTGCTGGCCGGATGTGAACATGCATCTAATCATGAGGAGTGTAGCGCCCTCTGTTGGCCGGCTGTGAACATGCATGTAATCATGAGGAGTGGGGCGCCCTCTGCTGGCCGGCTGTGAACACGAATCTAATCATGAGGAGAGGCGCGCCCTCTTCTGGCTGGTATCTAATCATGAGGAGTGGGGCGCCCTCTGCTGGCCGGCTGTGAACATGCAACTAATCATGAGGCGTGCCGCGCCTTCTGCTGGCTGGATGTGAACATACATCTATGATGAGGAGTTGGGCGCCCTCTGCTGGCTGGATGTGAACATCCATCTATCATGAGGAGTGGGGCGCCCTCTGCTGGCCGGCTGTGAACATGCATCTAATCATGAGGAGTGGGGCGCCCTCTACTAGCCGGCTGTAAACATGCATGTAATCATGAGGAGTGCCGCGACCTCTTCTAGCCGGCATCTAATTATGTGAAGTTGGGCGCCCTCTGCTGGCCGGTTTTGAAAATGCATCTAATCATGAGGAGTGGCGCGCCCTCTGCTGGCCGGATGTTAACACTCATTTAATCATGTTGTGTAGTGGGGCGCCCTCTGCTGGCCGGCTGTGAACATGCATGTAATCATGAGGAGTGGTGCGTCCTCTGCTAGCCGGCTGTGAACACGCATCTAATCATGAGTAGTGAGGCGCCCCCTGCTGGCCCTCTGTGAACACGCATCTAATCATGAGGAGTGAGGCGCCCTCTGCTGGCCGTCTGTAAACATGCATCCAATCATGAGGAGTGGGGCACCCTCTGTTGGCCGGATGTGAACACGCATCCAATCATGAGGAGTGGTACGCCCTCTGCTGGCCAGCCGTGAACATTCATCCAATCATGAGGAGTGGGGCGCCCTCTGCTGGCCAGCTGTGAACATTCATCCAATCATGAGGAGTGGGGCGCCCTCTGTTGGCCAGATGTGAACACGCATCCAATCATGAGGAGAGGGGCACCCACTGCTGGCTGGATGTGAACATACATCTATGATGAGGAGTGGGGCGCCCTCTGATGGCCGGATGTGAACACGCATCCAATCATGAGGAGTGGGGCGGCCTTTTGCTGGCTGGCTGTGAGCATGCATGTAATCATGAGGAATGGGGCGCCCTCTGCTGGCCGGCTGTGAACATGCATGTAATCATGAGGAGTGGGGCCGCCTTTTGCTGGCTGGCTGTGAACATGCATCTAATCATGAGGAGTGGAGCGCCCTCTGTTAGCCGTCTGTAAACATTCATCCAATCATGAGGATTGGGGCGCCCTCTTCTGGCTGGCTGTGAACCCTAATCTAATCATGAGCAGTGGCGCGCCCACTGCTGGCCGGATGTGAACATGCATCTTATCATGAGGAGTGGGGCGCCCTCTGCTGGCCGGCTGTGAACATGCATGTAATCATGAGGAGTGGGGCGCCCTCTGCTGGCCGGCTGTGAACACGTATCTAATCATGAGGAGAGGCGCGCCCTCTTCTGGCCGGTATCTAATTATGAGGAGTGGTGCGCCCTCTGCTGGCCGGCTGTGAACATGCATCTAATCATGAGGAGTGGGGCGCCCTCTGCTGGCCGGATGTGAACATGCATCTAATCATGTTGTGTAGTGGGTCCCCCTCTGCTGGCTGGCTGTGAACCCGCATCTAATCATGAGAAGTGGCGCGCCCTCTGCTGGCTAGCTGTGAACCCGCATCCAATCATGAGGAGTGGGGCGCTCTCTGCTGGCCGGCTGTGAACATGCATGTAATCATGAGGAGTGGGGCGCCCTCTGCTGGCCGGCTGTGAACACGTATCTAATCATGAGGAGAGGCGCGCCCTCTTCTGGCCGGTATCTAATTATGAGGAGTGGTGCGCCCTCTGCTGGCCGGCTGTGAACATGCATCTAATCATGAGGAGTGGGGCGCCCTCTGCTGGCCGGATGTGAACATGCATCTAATCATGTTGTGTAGTGGGTCCCCCTCTGCTGGCTGGCTGTGAACCCGCATCTAATCATGAGAAGTGGCGCGCCCTCTGCTGGCTAGCTGTGAACCCGCATCCAATCATGAGGAGTGGGGCGCTCTCTGCTGGCCGGCTGTGAACACGCATCTAATCATGAGGAGTGGCGCGCCCTCTGCTGGCCGGCTGTGAACCCGCATCTAATCATGAGGACTGGGGCGCCCTCTGTTGGCCGGATGTGAACATGCATCTAATCATGAGGAGTGGGGCGCCCTCTGCTGGCCGGATTTGAACATGCATCTATGCATGTTGAGGAGTGAGGCGCCCTCTGCTCTCTGAATGTGAACATGCATCCAATCATGAGGAGTGGGGCGCCCTCTGCTGGCCGGATGTTAACAATCATCTAATCATGAGGAGTGGGTCTCCCTCTGCTGGCCAGATGTGAACACGCATCTAATCATGAGGAGTGGGGCGCCCTCTGCTGGTCTGCTGCGAACATGTATGTAATCATGAGGAGTGGGGCCCCCTCTGCAGGCCGGCTTTGAACATGCATGTAATCATGAGCAGTGGCGCGCCCTCTGCTGGCCGGATGTGAACACTCATCTAATCGTGATGTGTAGTGGGGCGCCCTCTGCTGGCCGGCTGCGAACATGCATGTAATCATGAGGAGTGGGGCGTCCTCTTCTGGCCGGCTGTGAACACGCATCTAATCATGAGGAGTGCGGCGCCCCCTGCTGGCCCGCTGTGAACACGCATCAAATCATGAGGAGTGGGGCGCCCTCTGCTGGCCGGCTGTAAACATGCATCTAATTATGAGGAGTGGTGCGCCCTCTGCTGGCCGGATGTGAACACGCATCTAATCATGTTGTGTATAGGGTCGCCCTCTGCTGGCCGGCTGTGAACCCGCATCTAATCATGAGGAGTGGGGCGCCCTCTGCTGGCCGGCTCTGAACACGAATCTAAACATGAGGAGAGGCGCGCCATCTACTGGCCGGCTGTGAACATGCATCTAATCATGTTGTGTTGTGGGTCGCCCTCTGCTGGCTGGCTGTGAACCCGCATCTAATCATGAGGAGTGGCGCGCCCTCTGCTGGCCGGATGTGAACATGCATCTAATCATGAGGAGTGGGGCGCTCTCTGCTGGCCGGATGTGAACACACATCTAATCATGAGGAGTGGGGCGCACTCTGCTGGCCGTATGTGAACATGCATCTAATCATGAGGAGTGGGGCGCCCTCTTCTGGCCGGATGTGAACATGCATCTAAGCATGTTGAGGAGTGAGGCGCCCTCTGCTCTCTGAATGTGAACATGCATCTAATCATGAGGAGTGGGGCGCCCTCTGCTGGCCGGATGTGCACATGCTTCTAAGCATGTTGAGGAGTGGGGCGCCCTCTGCTAGCCGGCTGTGAACATGCATCCAATCATGAGGAGTGGGGCGCCCTCTGCTGGTCGGCTGTGAACATGCATGTAATCATGAGGAGTGGGGCGCCCTCTGCTGGCTGAATGTGAGCATGCATCTAATCATGAGAAGTGGGGCGCCCTCTGCTGGCCAGATGTGAACATGCATCTAATCATGAGGAGTGGGGCACCCTCTGCTGGTCGGCTGCGAACATGCATGTAATCATGAGGAGTGGGGCGCCCTCTGCTGGCCGGCTGTGAACATGCATCTAATCATGAGGAGTGGGGCGCCCTCTGCTGGCCGGATGTGAACACGCATCTAATCATGAGGAGTGGGGCGCCCTCTGCTGGCTGGCTGTGAACCTGCATCCAATCATGAGGAGTGGGGCGCTTTCTGCTGGCCGGCTGTGAACAAGCATCTAATCATGAGGAGTGGGGCGCTCTCTGCTGGCCGGCTGTGAACCCGCATCTAATCATGAGGAGTGGGGCGCTCTCTGCTGGCCGGCTGTGAACATGCATCTAATCATGAGGAGTGGGGTGCCCTCTGTTGGCCGGATGTGAACATGCATCTAATCATGAGGAGTGGGGCGCCCTCTGCTGGCCGGATTTGAACATGCATCTATGCATGTTGAGGAGTGAGGCGGCCTCTGCTCTCTGAATGTGAACATGCATCCAATCATGAGGAGTGGGGCGCCCTCTGCTGGCCGGATGTTAACAATCATCTAATCATGAGGAGTGGGGCGCCCTCTGCTGGTCGGCTGCTAACATGCATGTAATCATGAGGAGTGGGGCCCCCTCTGCTGGCCGGCTTTGAACATGCATGTAATCATGAGGAGTGGGGCGCCCTCTGCTGGTCGGCTGCGAACATGCATGTAATCATGAGGAGTGGGGCGCCCTCTGCTGGTCGGATGTGAACACTCATCTAATCGTGATGTGTAGTGGGGCGCCCTCTGATGGCCGGCTGCGAACATGCAGGTAATCATGAGGAGTGGGGCGTCCTCTTCTGGCCGGCTGTGAACACGCATCTAATCATGAGGAGTGGGGCGCCCTCTGCTGGCCGGCTGTAAACATGCATCTAATTATAAGGAGTGGGGCGCTCTCTGCTGGCCGGCTGTAAACCCGCATCTAATCATGAGGAGTGGGGCGCTCTCTGCTGGCTGGCTGTGAACCTGCATCCAATCATGAGGAGTGGGGCGCTTTCTGCTGGCCGGCTGTGAACAAGCATCTAATCATGAGGAGTGGGGCGCTCTCTGCTGGCCGGCTGTGAACCCGCATCTAATCATGAGGAGTGGGGCGCTCTCTGCTGGCCGGCTGTGAACATGCATCTAATCATGAGGAGTGGGGTGCCCTCTGTTGGCCGGATGTGAACATGCATCTAATCATGAGGAGTGGGGCGCCCTCTGCTGGCCGGATTTGAACATGCATCTATGCATGTTGAGGAGTGAGGCGGCCTCTGCTCTCTGAATGTGAACATGCATCCAATCATGAGGAGTGGGGCGCCCTCTGCTGGCCGGATGTTAACAATCATCTAATCATGAGGAGTGGGGCGCCCTCTGCTGGTCGGCTGCTAACATGCATGTAATCATGAGGAGTGGGGCCCCCTCTGCTGGCCGGCTTTGAACATGCATGTAATCATGAGGAGTGGGGCGCCCTCTGCTGGTCGGCTGCGAACATGCATGTAATCATGAGGAGTGGGGCGCCCTCTGCTGGTCGGATGTGAACACTCATCTAATCGTGATGTGTAGTGGGGCGCCCTCTGATGGCCGGCTGCGAACATGCAGGTAATCATGAGGAGTGGGGCGTCCTCTTCTGGCCGGCTGTGAACACGCATCTAATCATGAGGAGTGGGGCGCCCTCTGCTGGCCGGCTGTAAACATGCATCTAATTATAAGGAGTGGGGCGCTCTCTGCTGGCCGGCTGTAAACCCGCATCTAATCATGAGGAGTGGGGCGCTCTCTGCTGGCCGGCTGTGAACACGCATCTAATCATGAGGAGTGGGGTGCCCTCTGTTGGCCGGATGTGAACATGCATGTAATCATGAGGAGTGGGGCGCCCTCTGCTGGCCGTCTGTGAACATGCATGTAATCATGAGGAGTGGGGCGCCCTCTGCTGGCCGGCTGTGAACATGCATGTAATCATGAGGAGTGGGGCGCCCTCTGCTGGCCGGCTGTGAACATGCATCTAATCATGAGGAGTGGGGCGCCCTCTACTAGCCGGCTGTAAACATGCATGTAATCATGAGGAGTGGGGCTACCTCTTCTGGCCGGCATCTAATTATGTTGAGTTGGGCGCCCTCTGCTGGTCGGCTGTGAACACGCATCTAATCATGAGTAGTGGTGCGCTCTCTGCTGGCCGGATGTGAACACTCATCTAATCGTGTTGTGTAGTGGGGCGCCCTCTGCTGGCCGGCTGTGAACATGCATGTAATCATTAGGAGTGGGGCGTCATCTGTTGGCCGCTGTGAATACGCATCTAATCATTAGGAGTGAGACGCCCTCTTCTGGCTGGCTGTAAACATGCAACCAATCATGAGGAGTGGGGCGCCCTCTTCTGGCCAGCTGTGCACATTCATCTAATCATGAGGAGTGGGGTGCCCTCTGCTGGCCGGATGTGAACACGCATCCAATCATGATGAGAGGGGCGCCCTCCGCTGGTCGGCTGTGAACATGCATCCAATTATGACGTGTGGGGCGCCCTCTGCTGGCCGGATGTGAACATGCATCTAATCATGAGGAGTGGTGCGGCCTTTGCTGGCCGGATGTGAACATGCATCTAATCATGAGGAGTGGGGCACCCTCTGCTGGCCGGCTGTGAACATGCATGTAATCACGAGGAGTGGGGCGCCCTCTGCTGGCCGGATGTGAACATGCATCTAATCATGAGGAGTGGGGCGCCCTCTGCTGGTCGGCAGTGAACATGCATCTAATCATGAGGAGTGGGGCGCCCTCTTCTGGCCGGCATCTAATTACGAGGAGTGGGGCGCCCTCTGCTTGCCGGCTGTGAACACGCATCTAATCATGAGGAGTGGGGCGCCCTGTGCTGGCCGGCAGTGAACATGCATCTAATCATGAGGAGTGGGGCGCCCTCTGCTGGCTGGCTGTGAACCCGCATCTAATCATGAGGAGTGGCGCGCCCTCTGCTGGCCGGATGTGAACATGCATCTAATCATGAGGAGTGGGGCGCTCTCTGCTGGCCGGCTGCGAACACGCATCTAATCATGAGCAGTGGGGTGCCCGCTGCTGACCGGATGTGAACATGCATCTAAGCATTTTGAGGAGTGAGGCGCCCTCTGCTGGCTGAATGTGAACATGCATCTAATCATGAGGAGTGGGTCGCCCTCTGCTGGCCGGATGTGAAAATGCTTCTAAGCATGTTGAGGAGTGGGGCGCCCTCTGCTAGCCGTCTGTGAACATGCATCCAATCATGAGGAGTGGGGCGCCCTCTGCTTGCCGGAAGTTAACACTCATCTAATCATGAGGAGTGGGGCACCCTCTGCTTGTCGGCTGCGAACATGCATGTAATCATGAGGAGTGGTGCGCCCTCTGCTGGCCGGATGTGAACACGCATCTAATCATGAGCAGTGGGGCGCCCTCTGCTGGCTGGATGTGAACATGCATCTAATCATGAGGAGTGGGGCGCCCTCTGCTGGCCAGATGTGAACACGCATCTAATCATGAGGAGTGGGGCGCCCTCTGCTTGCCGGCTGCGAACATGCATGTAATTATGAGCAGTGGGGCGCCCTCTGCTGGCCGGCTGTGAACATGCATCTAATCATGAGGAGTGGGGCGCCCTCTGCTGGCCGGCTGTTAACATGCATGTAATCATGAGGAGTGGGGCGCCCTCTGCTAGCCGTCTGTAAACATACATGTAATCATGAGGAGTGGCGCGACCTCTTCTGGCCGGCATCTAATTATGTGAAGTTGGGCGCCCTCTGCTGGCCGGCTGTGATCACGCATCTAATCATGAGGAGTGGGGCGCCCTCTGCTTGTCGGCTGCGAACATGCATGTAATTATGAGGAGTGGGGCGCCCTCTGCTGGCCGGCTGTGAACATGCATCTAATCATGAGGAGTGGGGCGCCCTCTGCTGGCCGGCTGTTAACATGCATGTAATCATGAGGAGTGGGGCGCCCTCTGCCAGCCGTCTGTAAACATACATGTAATCATGAGGAGTGGCGCGACCTCTTCTGGCCGGCATCTAATTATGTGAAGTTGGGCGCCCTCTGCTGGCCGGCTGTGAACACGCATCTAATCATGAGGAGTGGGTCGCCCTCTGCTGGCTTGCTGTGAACCCGCATCTAATCATGAGGAGTGGCGCGCCCTCTGCTGGTCAGCAGTGAACATGCATCTAATCATGAGGAGTGGGGCGCCCTCTTCTGGCCGGCATCTAATTACGAGGAGTGGGTCGCCCTCTGCTGGCCGGCTGTGAACACGCATCTAATCATGAGGAGCGGGGCGCCCTCTGCTGGCTGGATGTGAACCCGCATCTAATCATGAGGAGTGGCGCGCCCGCTGCTGGCCGGATGTGAACATGCATCTAATCATGAGGAGTGGGGCGCTCTCTGCTGGCCGGCTGCGAACACGCATCTAATCATGAGCAGTGGGGCGCCCTCTGCTAGCCGGCTGTGAACATTCATCCAATCATGAGGAGTGGGGCGCCCTCTGCTGGCCGGATGTTAACTCTCATCTAATCATGAGGAGTGGGGTGCCCTCTGCTTGTCGGCTGCGAACATGCATGTAATCATGAGGAGTGGGGCGCCCTCTGCTGGCCGGATGTGAACATGCATCTAATCATGAACAGTGGGGCGCCCTCTGCTGGCCGGCTGTAAACATGAATGTAATCATGAGGAATAGGGCGCCCTCTGCTGGCCGGCTGTTAACATGCATGTAATCATGAGGAGTGGGGCGCCCTCTGCTGGCCGGCTGTCAACATTCATCCAATCATGAGGAGTGGGGCGCCCTCTGCTAGCCGTCTGTAAACATGCATGTAATCATGAGGAGTGGCGCGACCTCTTCTGGCCGGCATCTAATTATGTGAAGTTGGGCGCCCTCTGCTGGCCAGCTGTGAACATGCATCTAATCATGAGGAGTGGGTCGCCCTCTGCTGGCCGGCAGTGAACATGCATCTAATCATGAGGAGTGGGTCGCCCTCTGCTGGCCGGCAGTGAACATGCATGTAATCATGAGGAGTGGGGCGCCCTCTGCTGGCCGGCTGTGAACATGCATGTAATCATGAGGAGTGGGGCGCCCTCTGCTGGCCGGCTGTGAACATGCATGTAATCATGAGGAGTGGGGCGCCCTCTGCTGGCCGGCTGTGAACATGCATGTAATCATGAGGAGTGGGGCGCCCTCTGCTGGCCGGATGTGAACACGCATCTAATCATGAGCAGTGGGGCGCCCTCTGCTGGCTGGATGTGAACATGCATCTAATCATGAGGAGTGGGGCGCCCTCTGCTGGTCAGATGTGAACACGCATCTAATCATGAGGAGTGGGGCGCTCTCTGCTGGCCGGCTGCGAACACTCATCTAATCATGAGCAGTGGGGCGCCCGCTGCTGACCGGATGTGAACATGCATCTAAGCATTTTGAGGAGTGGGGCGCCCTCTGCTGGCTGAATGTGAACATGCATCTAATCATGAGGAGTGGGTCGCCCTCTGCTGGCCGGATGTGAAAATGCTTCTAAGCATGTTAAGGAGTGGGGCGCCCTCTGCTAGCCGGCTGTGAACATGCATCCAATCATGAGGAGTGGGGCGCCCTCTGCTGGCCGGATGTTAACACTCATCTAATCATGAGGAGTGGGGCACCCTCTGCTTGTCGGCTGCGAACATGCATGTAATCATGAGGAGTGGGGCGCCCTCTGCTGGCCGGATATGAACACGCATCTAATCATGAGCAGTGGGGCGCCCTCTGCTGGCTGGATGTGAACATGCATCTAATCATGAGGAGTGGGGCGCCCTCTGCTGGCCAGATGTGAACACGCATCTAATCATGAGGAGTGGGGCGCCCTCTGCTTGTCGGCTGCGAACATGCATGTAATTATGAGCAGTGGGGCGCCCTCTGCTGGCCGGCTGTTAACATGCATGTAATCATAAGGAGTGGGGCGCCCTCTGCTAGCCGTCTGTAAACATACATGTAATCATGAGGAGTGGCGCGACCTCTTCTGGCCGGCATCTAATTATGTGAAGTTGGGCGCCCTCTGCTGGCCGGCTGTGAACACGCATCTAATCATGAGGAGTGGGGCGCCCTCTGCTTGTCGGCTGCGAACATGCATGTAATTATGAGGAGTGGGGCGCCCTCTGCTGGCCGGCTGTGAACATGCATCTAATCATGAGGAGTGGGGCGCCCTCTTCTGGCCGGCTGTTAACATGCATGTAATCATGAGGAGTGGGGCGCCCTCTGCTAGCCGTCTGTAAACATACATGTAATCATGAGGAGTGGCGCGACCTCTTCTGGCCCGCATCTAATTATGTGAAGTTGGGCGCCCTCTGCTGGCCGGCTGTGAACACGCATCTAATCATGAGGAGTGGGTCGCCCTCTGCTGGCTTGCTGTGAACCCGCATCTAATCATGAGGAGTGGCGCGCCCTCTGCTGGCCAGCAGTGAACATGCATCTAATCATGAGGAGTGGGGCGCCCTCTTCTGGCCGGCTGTGAACACGCATCTAATCATGAGGAGCGGGGCGCCCTCTGATGGCTGGATGTGAACCCGCATCTAATAATGAGGAGTGGCGCGCCCGCTGCTGGCCGGATGTGAACATGCATCTAATCATGAGGAGTGGAGCGCTCTCTGCTGGCCGGCTGCGAACACGCATCTAATCATGAGCAGTGGGGCGCCCTCTGCTAGCCGGCTGTGAACATGCATCCAATCATGAGGAGTGGGGCGCCCTCTGCTGGCCGGATGTCAACTCTCATCTAATCATGAGGTGTGGTGTGCCCTCTGCTTGTCGGCTGCGAACATGCATGTAATCATGAGCAGTGGGGCGCCCTCTGCTGGCCGGCTGTAAACATGAATGTAATCATGAGAAATAGGGCGCCCTCTGCTGGCCGGCTGTTAACATGCATGTAATCATGAGGAGTGGGGCGCCCTCTGCTGGCCGGCTGTCAACATTCATCCAATCATGAGGAGTGGGGCGCCCTCTGCTAGCCGTCTTTAAACATGCATGTAATCATGAGGAGTGGCGCGACCTCTTCTGGCAGGCATCTAATTATGTGAAGTTGGGCGCCCTCTGCTGGCCGGCTGTGAACATGCATCTAATCATGAGGAGTGGGGCGCCCTCTGCTGGCCGGATGTGAACACGCATCTAATCATGAGCAGTGGGGAGCCCTCTGCTGGCTGGATGTGAACACGCATCTAATCATGAGGAGTGGGGCGCCCTCTGCTTGTCGGCTGCGAACATGCATGTAATTATGAGCAGTGGGGCGCCCTCTGCTGGCCGGCTGTGAACATACATCTAATCATGAGGAGTGGGGCGCCCTCTGCTGGCCGGCTGTTAACATGCATGTAATCATGAGGAGTGGGGCGCCCTCTGCTAGCCGTCTGTAAACATACATGTAATCATGAGGAGTGGCGCGACCTCTTCTGGCCGGCATCTAATTATGTTGAGTTGGGCGCCCTCTGCTGGTCGGCTGTGAACACGCATACAATCATGAGGAGTGGGGCGCCCTCTGCTTGTCGGCTGCGAAAATGCATGTAATTATGAGGAGTGGGGCGCCCTCTGCTGGCCGGCTGTGAACATGCATCTAATCATGAGGAGTGGGGCGCCCTCTGCTGGCCGGCTGTTAACATGCATGTAATCATGAGGAGTGGGGCGCCCTCTGCTAGCCGTCTGTAAACATACATGTAATCATGAGGAGTGGCGCGACCTCTTCTGGCCGGCATCTAATTATGTGAAGTTGGGCGCCCTCTGCTGGCCGGCTGTGAACACGCATCTAATCATGAGGAGTGGCGCGCCCTCTGCTGGCCAGCAGTGAACATGCATCTAATCATGAGGAGTTGGGCGCCCTCTTCTGGCCGGCATCTAATTACGAGGAGTGGGTCGCCCTCTGCTGGCCGGCTGTGAACACGCATCTAATCATGAGGAGCGGGGCGCCCTCTGCTGGCTGGATGTGAACCCGCATCTAATCATGAGGAGTGGCGCGCCCGCTGCTGGCCGGATGTGAACATGCATCTAATCATGAGGAGTGGGGCGCTCTCTGCTGGCCGGCTGCGAACACGCATCTAATCATGAGCAGTGGGGCGCCCTCTGCTGGCCGGCTGTCAACATTCATCCAATCATGAGGAGTGGGGCGCCCTCTGCTAGCCATCTGTAAACATGCATGTAATCATGAGGAGTGGCGCGACCTCTTCTGGCCGGCATCTAATTATGTGAAGTTGGGCGCCCTCTGCTGGCCGGCTGTGAACATGCATCTAATCATGAGGAGTGGGTCGCCCTCTTCTGGCCGGCAGTGAACATGCATCTAATCATGAGGAGTGGGTCGCACTCTGCTGGCTTGCTGTGATCCCGCATCTAATCATGAGGAGTGGCGCGCCCTCTGTTAGCCGGATGTGAACATGCATCTAATAATGAGGAGTGGGGCGCCCTCTGCTGGCCGGCTGTGAACATGCATGTAATCATGAGGAGTGGGGCGCCCTCTGCTGGCCGGCTGTGAACATGCATGTAATCATGAGGAGTGGGGCGCCCTCTGCTGGCCGGATGTGAACACGCATCTAATCATGAGCAGTGGGGCGCCCTCTGCTGGCTGGATGTGAACATGCATCTAATCATGAGGAGTGGGGCGCCCTCTGCTGGTCAGATGTGAACACGCATCTAATCATGAGGAGTGGGGCGCCCTCTGCTGGTTGGCTGCGAACATGCATGTAATCATGAGTAGTGGGGCGCCCTCTGCTGGCCGGATTTGAACATGCATCTAATCATGAGGAGTGGGGTGCCCTCTGCTGTCCGGCTTTGAACATGCATGTAATCATGAGGAGTGGGGCGCCCTCTGCTGGCCCGCTGTGAACATGCATCTAATCATGAGGAGTGGCGCGACCTCTTCTGGCCGGCATCTAATCATTTGGAGTTGGGCGCCCTCTTCTGACCGGATGTGAACATGCATGTAATCATGAAGAGTGGGGTGCCCTCTGCTGGCCGGATGTGAACACGCATCTAATCATGAGCAGTGGGGCGCCCTCTGCTGGCTAGATGTGAACATGCATCTAATCATGATCAGTGGGGCGCCCTCTGCTGGTCGGCTGCGAACATGCATGTAATCATGAAGAGTGGGGTGCCCTCTGCTGGCCGGATGTGAACACGCATCTAATCATGAGCAGTGGGGCGCCCTCTGCTGGCTGGATGTGAACATGCATCTAATCATGAGGAGTAGGGCGCCCTCTGCTGGCCAGATGTGAACACGCATCTAATCATGAGGAGTGGGGCGCCCTCTGCTAGCCGGATTTGAACATGCATCTAATCATGAGGAGTGGGGCCCCCTCTGCTGGCCGGCTGTGAAAATGCATGTAATCATGAGGAGTGGGGCATCCTCTGCTGGCCGCCTGTAAACATGCATGTAACCATGAGGAGTGGGGCGCCCTCTGCTGGCTTGCTTTGAACCCGCATCTAATCATGAGGAGTTGCGCGCCCTCTGCTGGCCGGCAGTGAACATGCATCTAATCATGAGGAGTGGGGCGCCCTCTTCTGGCCGGCATCTAATTACGAGGAGTGGGGCGCCCTCTGCTGGCTGGATGTGAACCCGCATCTAATCATGAGGAGTGGCGCGCCCTCTGCTGGCCGGATGTGAACATGCATCTAATCATGAGGAGTGGGGCGCCCTCTGCTAGCCGGCTGTGAACATGCATCCAATCATGAGGAGTGGGGCGCCCTCTGCTGGCCGGATGTTAACACTCATCTAATCATGAGGAGTGGGGTGCCCTCTGCTTGTCGGCTGCGAACATGCATGTAATCATGAGGAGTGGGGCGCCCTCTGCTGGCCGGATGTGAACACACATCTAATCATGAGCAGTGGGGCGCCCTCTGCTGGCCGGCTGTAAACATGAATGTAATCATGAGGAATAGGGCGCCCTCTGCTGGCCGGCTGTTAACATGCATGTAATCATGAGGAGTGGGGCGACCTCTTCTGGCCAGCATCTAATTATTTGGAGTTTGGCGCCCTCTGCTGGCCGGCAGTGAACATGCATCTAATCATGAGGAGTGGGTCGCCCTCTGCTGGCTTGCTGTGAACCCGCATCTAATCATGAGGAGTGGCGCGCCCTCTGTTAGCCGGATGTGAACATGCATCTAATAATGAAGAGTGGGGCGCCCTCTGCTGGCCGGCTGTGAACATGCATGTAATCATGAGGAGTGGGGCGCCCTCTGCTGGCCGGCTTTGAACATGCATGTAATCATGAAGAGTGGGGTACCCTCTGCTGTCCGGCTTTGAACATGCATGTAATCATGAGGAGTGGGGTGCCCTCTGCTGGCCGGATGTGAACACGCATCTAATCATGAGAAGTGGGGCGCCCTCTGCTGGCTGGATGTGAACATGCATCTAATCATGAGGAGTGGGGCGCCCTCTGCTGGCCAGATGTGAACACGCATCTAATCATGAGGAGTGGGGCGCCCTCTGCTGGCCGGATTTGAACATGCATCTAATCATGAGGAGTGGGGCCCCCTCTGCTGGCCGGCTGTGAACATGCATGTAATCATGAGGAGTGGGGCGCCCTCTGCTAGCCGCCTGTGAACATGCATGTAACCATGAGGAGTGGGGCACCCTCTGCTGGCCGGCTGTGAACATGCATCCAATCATGAGGAGTGGCGCGACCTCTTCTGGCCGGCATCTAATTATTTGGAGTTTGGCGCCCTCTGCTGGACGGCTGTGAACACGTATCTGAACATGAGGAGTGGCGCGCCCTCTGTTGGCCGGATGTGAACATGCATCTAATCATGAGGAGTGGGGAACCCTCTGCTGGCCGGCTGTGAACATGCATCCAATCATGAGGAGTGGGGCGCCCTCTGCTGGCCGGCTGTAAACATGAATGTAATCATGAGGGGTGGGGCGCCCTCTGCTGGCCGGCTGTCAACATTCATCCAATCATGAGGAGTGGGGCGCCCTCTGCTAGCCGTCTTTAAACATGCATGTAATCATGAGGAGTGGCGCGACCTCTTCTGGCCGGCATCTAATTATGTGAAGTTGGGCGCCCTCTGCTGGCCGGCTGTGAACATGCATCTAATCATGAGGAGTGGGGCGCCCTCTGCTGGCCGGATGTGAACACGCATCTAATCATGAGCAGTGGGGCGCCCTCTGCTGGCTGGATGTGAACACGCATCTTATCATGAGGAGTGGGGCGCCCTCTGCTGGCCAGATGTGAACACGCATCTAATCATGAGGAGTGGGGCGCCCTCTGCTTCTCGGCTGCGAACATGCATGTAATTATGAGCAGTGGGGCGCCCTCTGCTGGCCGGCTGTGAACATGCATCTAATCATGAGGAGTGGGGCGCCCTCTGCTGGCCGGCTGTTAACATGCATGTAATCATGAGGAGTGGCGCGCCCTCTGCTAGCCGTCTGTAAACATACATGTAATCATGAGGAGTGGCGCGACCTCTTCTGGCCGGCATCTAATTATGTGAAGTTGGGCGCCCTCTGCTGGCCGGCTGTGAACACGCATCTAATCATGAGGAGTGGGGCGCCCTCTGCTTGTCGGCTGCGAACATGCATGTAATTATGAGGAGTGGGGCGCCCTCTGCTGGCCGGCTGTGAACATGCATCTAATCATGAGGAGTGGGGCGCCCTCTGCTGGCCGGCTGTTAACATGCATGTAATCATGAGGAGTGGGGCGCCCTCTGCTAGCCGTCTGTAAACATACATGTAATCATGAGGAGTGGCGCGACCTCTTCTGGCCGGCATCTAATTATGTGAAGTTGGGCGCCCTCTGCTGGCCGGCTGTGAACACGCATCTAATCATGAGGAGTGGGTCGCCCTCTGCTGGCTTGCTGTGAACCCGCATCTAATCATGAGGAGTGGCGCGCCCTCTGCTGGCCAGCAGTGAACATGCATCTAATCATGAGGAGTGGGGCGCCCTCTTCTGGCCGGCATCTAATTACGAGGAGTGGGTCGCCCTCTGCTGGCCGGATGTGAACCCGCATCTAATCATGAGGAGTGGCGCGCCCGCTGCTGGCCGGATGTGAACATGCATCTAATCATGAGGAGTGGGGCGCTCTCTGCTGGCCGGCTGCGAACACGCATCTAATCATGAGCAGTGGGGCGCCCTCTGCTGGCCGGCTGTCAACATTCATCCAATCATGAGGAGTGGGGCGCCCTCTGCTAGCCATCTGTAAACATGCATGTAATCATGAGGAGTGGCGCGACCTCTTCTGGCCGGCATCTAATTATGTGAAGTTGGGCGCCCTCTGCTGGCCGGCTGTGAACATGCATCTAATCATGAGGAGTGGGTTGCCCTCTGCTGGCCGGCAGTGAACACGCATCTAATCATGAGGAGTGGGTCGCACTCTGCTGGCTTGCTGTGATCCCGCATCTAATCATGAGGAGTGGTGCGCCCTCTGTTAGCCGGATGTGAACATGCATCTAATAATGAGGAGTGGGGCGCCCTCTGCTGGCCGGCTGTGAACATGCATGTAATCATGAGGAGTGGGGCGCCCTCTGCTGGCCGGATGTGAACACGCATCTAATCATGAGCAGTGGGGCGCCCTCTGCTGGCTGGATGTGAACATGCATCTAATCATGAGGAGTGGGGCGCCCTCTGCTGGTCAGATGTGAACACGCATCTAATCATGAGGAGTGGGGCGCCCTCTGCTGGTTGGCTGCGAACATGCATGTAATCATGAGGAGTGGGGCGCCCTCTGCTGGCCGGATTTGAACATGCATCTAATCATGAGGAGTGGGGTGCCCTCTGCTGTCCGGCTTTGAACATGCATGTAATCATGAGGAGTGGGGCGCCCTCTGCTGGCCCGCTGTGAACATGCATCTAATCATGAGGAGTGGCGCGACCTCTTCTGGCCGGCATCTAATCATTTGGAGTTGGGCGCCCTCTTCTGACCGGATGTGAACATGCATGTAATCATGAAGAGTGGGGTGCCCTCTGCTGGCCGGATGTGAACACGCATCTAATCATGAGCAGTGGGGCGCCCTCTGCTGGCTAGATGTGAACATGCATCTAATCATGATGAGTGGGGCGCCCTCTGCTGGTCGGCTGCGAACATGCATGAAATCATGAAGAGTGGGTCGCCCTCTGCTGGCCGGATGTGAACACGCATCTAATCATGAGCAGTGGGGCGCCCTCTGCTGGCTGGATGTGAACATGCATCTAATCATGGGGAGTAGGGCGCCCTCTGCTGGCCAGATGTGAACACGCATCTAATCATGAGGAGTGGGGCGCCCTCTGCTAGCCGGATTTGAACATGCATCTAATCATGAGGAGTGGGGCCCCCTCTGCTGGCCGGCTGTGAAAATGCATGTAATCATGAGGAGTGGGGCATCCTCTGCTGGCTGCCTGTAAACATGCATGTAACCATGAGGAGTGGGGCGCCCTCTGCTGGCTTGCTGTGAACCCGCATCTAATCATGAGGAGTTGCGTGCCCTCTGCTGGCCGGCAGTGAACATGCATCTAATCATGAGGTGTGGGGCGCCCTCTTCTGGCCGGCATCTAATTACGAGGAGTGGGGCGCCCTCTGCTGGCTGGATGTGAACCCGCATCTAATCATGAGGAGTGGCGCGCCCTCTGCTGGCCGGATGTGAACATGCATCTAATCATGAGGAGTGGGGCGCCCTCTGCTAGCCGGCTGTGAACATGCATCCAATCATGAGGAGTGGGGCGCCCTCTGCTGGCCGGATGTTAACACTCATCTAATCATGAGGAGTGGGGTGCCCTCTGCTTGTCGGCTGCGAACATGCATGTAATCATGAGGAGTGGGGCGCCCTCTGCTGGCCGGCTGTAAACATGAATGTAATCATGAGGAATAGGGCGCCCTCTGCTGGCCGGCTGTTAACATGCATGTAATCATGAGGAGTGGGGCGCCCTCTGCTGGCCGGCTGTCAACATTCATCCAATCATGAGGAGTGGCGCGACCTCTTCTGGCCAGCATCTAATTATTTGGAGTTTGGCGCCCTCTGCTGGCCGGCAGTGAACATGCATCTAATCATAAGGAGTGGGTCGCCCTCTGCTGGCTTGCTGTGAACCCGCATCTAATCATGAGGAGTGGCGCGCCCTCTGTTAGCCGGATGTGAACATGCATCTAATAATGAAGAGTGGGGCGCCCTCTGCTGGCCGGCTGTGAACATGCATGTAATCATGAGGAGTGGGGCGCCCTCTGCTGGCCGGCTTTGAACATGCATGTAATCATGAAGAGTGGGGTACCCTCTGCTGTCCGGCTTTGAACATGCATGTAATCATGAGGAGTGGGGCGCCCTCTGCTGGCCGGATGTGAACACGCATCTAATCATGAGAAGTGGGGCCCCCTCTGCTGGCTGGATGTGAACATGCATCTAATCATGAGGAGTGGGGCGCCCTCTGCTGGCCAGATGTGAACACGCATCTAATCATGAGGAGTGGGGCGCCCTCTGCTGGCCGGATTTGAACATGCATCTAATCATGAGGAGTGGGGCGCCCTCTGCTAGCCGCCTGTGAACATGCATGTAACCATGAGGAGTGGGGCACCCTCTGCTGGCCGGCTGTGAACATGCATCCAATCATGAGGAGTGCCGCGACCTCTTCTGGCCGGCATCTAATTATTTGGAGTTTGGCGCCCTCTGCTGGACGGCTGTGAACACGTATCTGAACATGAGGAGTGGCGCGCCCTCTGTTGGCCGGATGTGAACATGCATCTAATCATGAGGAGTGGGGAACCCTCTGCTGGCTAGATGTGAACATGCATCCAATCATGAGGAGTGGGGCGCCCTCTGCTGGCCGGCTGTAAACATGAATGTAATCATGAGGAGTGGGGCGCCCTCTGCTGGCCGGCTGTGAACATTCATCCAATCATGAGGAGTGGGTCGCCCTCTTCTAGCTGGATGTGAACATGCATCTATGATGAGTTGTTGGGCACCCTCTACTGGCTGGATGTGAACATGCATCTATCATGAGGATTGGGTCGCCCTCTGCTGGCCAGATGTGAACATGCATCTAATCATGAGGAGTGGCGCGCCCTCTGCTGGCCAGATGTGAACATGCATCTAATCATGAGGAGTGGGGAGCCCTCTGCTGGCCGGCTGTGAACATGCATGTAATCATGAGGAGTGAGGCACCCTCTGCTAGCCGGCTGTAAACATTCAAACAATCATGAGGAGTGGTTCACCCTCTGTTGGCCGGATGTGAACACGCATCTAATCATGAGGAGTGGGGAACTCTCTGCTGGCTAGATGTGAACATGCATCCAATCATGAGGAGTGGGGCGCCCTCTGCTTGCCAGCTGTGAACATTCCTCCATCATGAGGAGTGGGGCGCCCTCTGTTGGCCGGCTGTGAACATGAATGTAATCATGAGGAGTGGGTCGCCCTCTGCTGGCTTGCTGTGAACCCGCATCTAATCATGAGGAGTGGCGCGCCCACTGCTGGCCGGATGTGAACATGCATGTAATCATGAGTAGTGGGGCGCCCTCTGCTGGCCGGCTGTGAACATACATGTAATCATGAGGAGTGGGGCTCCTTCTGTTAGCCGGATGTGAACATGCATGTAATCATGAGGAGTGGGGCGCCCTCTGCTGGCCGGCTGTGAACACGCATCTAATCATGTTGTGTAGTGGGTTGCTCTCTGCTGGCCGGCTGTGAACACGCATCTAATCATGAGGAGTGGGGCGCTCTCTGCTGGCCGGCTGTGAACACGCATCTAATCATGAGGAGTGGGGCGCCCTCTGCTGGCCGGATGTGAACATGCATCTAAGCATGTTGAGGAGTGAGGCGCCCTCTGCTGGCTGGATGTGAACATGCATCTAATCATGAGGAGTGGGGCACCCTCTGTTGACCGGATGTGAACATGCATCCAATCATGAGGAGTGGGGCGCCCTCTGCTGGCCGGATGTGAACATGCATCCAATCATGAGGAGTGGGGCGCCCTCTGCTGGCCGGATGTGAACATTCATCCAATCATGAGGAGTGGGTCGCCCTATGCTGGCTGGATGTGAACATGCATCTATGATGAGGAGTTGGGCACCCTCTACTGGCTGGATGTGAACATGCATCTATCATGAGGAGTGGGGCGCCCTCTGCTGGCCGGCTGTAAACATGAATGTAATCATGAGGAGTGGGGCCCCCTCTGCTGGCCGGCTGTGAACATGCATCTAATCATGAGGAGTGGCGCGCCCTCTGCTGGCCGGATGTGAACATGCATCTAATCATGAGGAGTGGGGCGCCCTCTGCTGGCTTGCTGTGAACATACATGTAATCATGAGGAGTGGGGCACCCTCTGTTAGCCGGATGTGAACATGCATCTAATCATGAGGAGTGGGGCGCCCTCTGCTGGCCGGCTGTGAACATACACGTAATCATGAGGAGTGGCGCGCCCTCTGCTGGCCGTCTGTGAACACTCATCTAATCATGTTGTGTAGTGGGTTGCCCTCTGCTGGCTGGCTGTGAACATATATGTAATCATGAGGAGTGGGGCGCCTTCTGTTAGCCGGATGTGAACATGCATGTAATCATGAGGAGTGGGGCGCCTTCTGTTAGCCGGATGTGAACATGCATGTAATCATGAGGAGTGGGGCGCCCTCTGCTGGCCGGCTATGAACACGCATCTAATCATGAGGAGTGAGGCGCCCTCTCCTTGCCAGCTGTGAACACGCATCTAGTCATGAGGAGTGAGGCACCCTCTGCTAGCCGGCTGTAAACATTCAAACAATCATGAGGAGTGGTTCACCCTCTGTTGGCCGGATGTGAACACGCATCTAATCATGAGGAGTGGGAAACTCTCTGCTGGCTAGATGTGAACATGCATCCAATCATGAGGAGTGGGGCGCCCTCTGCTTGCCAGCTGTGAACATTCCTCCATCATGAGGAGTGGGGCGCCCTCTGCTGGCCGGCTGTGAACATGCATCCAATCATGAGGAGTGGGGCGCCCTCTGCTGGCCGGCTGTAAACATGAATGTAATCATGAGGAGTGGGTCGCCCTCTGCTGGCTGCTGTGAACCCGCATCTAATCATGAGTAGTGGCGCGCCCACTGCTGGCCGGATGTGAACATGCATGTAATCATGAGTAGTGGGGCGCCCTCTGCTGGCCGGCTGTGAACATACATGTAATCATGAGGAGTGGGGCTCCTTCTGTTAGGCCGGATGTGAACATACATGTAATCATGAGGAGTGGGGCTCCTTCTGTTAGCCGGATGTGAACATGCATGTAATCATGAGGAGTGGGGCGCCATCTGCTGGCCGGCTCTGAACATGCATGTAATCATGAGGAGTGGGCGCCCTCTGCTGGCCGGCTGTGAACACGCATCTAATCATGTTGTGTAGTGGGTTGCTCTCTGCTGGCCGGCTGTGAACACGCATCTAATCATGAGGAGTGGGGCGCTCTCTGCTGGCCGGCTGTGAACACGCATCTAATCATGAGGAGTGGGGCGCCCTCTGCTGGCCGGAATGTGAACATGCATCTAAGCATGTTGAGGAGTGAGGCGTCCTCTGCTGGCTGGATGTGAACATGCATCTAATCATGAGGAGTGGGGCACCCTCTTTTGACCGGATGTGAACACGCATCTAATCATGAGGAGTGGGGAACTCTCTGCTGGCTAGATGTGAACATGCATCCAATCATGAGGAGTGGGGCGCCCTCTGCTGGCCGGATGTGAACATTCATCCAATCATGAGGAGTGGGTCGCCCTATGCTGGCTGGATGTGAACATGCATCTATGATGAGGAGTTGGGCACCCTCTACTGGCTGGATGTGAACATGCATCTATCATGAGGAGTGGGGCGCCCTCTGCTGGCCGGCTGTAAACATGAATGTAATCATGAGGAGTGGGGCCCCCTCTGCTGGCCGGCTGTGAACATGCATCTAATCATGAGGAGTGGCGCGCCCTCTGCTGGCCGGATGTGAACATGCATGTAATCATGAGGAGTGGGGCACCCTCTGGTTAGCCGGATGTGAACATGCATCTAATCATGAGGAGTGGGGCGCCCTCTGCTGGCCGGCTGTGAACATACACGTAATCATGAGGAGTGGGGCGCCCTCTGCTGGCCGGCTGTGAACACTCATCTAATCATGTTGTGTAGTGGGTTTGCCCTCTGCTGGCTGGCTGTGAACCCGCATTAATCATGAGGAGTGGCGCGCCCTCTGCTGGCCGGATGTGAACACGCATCTAATCATGAGGAGTGGGGCGCCCTCTGCTACCCGGATGTGAACATGCATGTAATCATGAGGAGTGGGGCGGCCTTTTGCTGGCCGGCTGTGAACATGCATCCAATCATGAGTAGTGGGGCACCCTCTGCTGGCCGGATGTTAACACTCATCTAATCATGAGGAGTGGGGCGCCCTCTGCTGGTCGGCTGCGAACATGCATGTAATCATGGGGAGTGGGGCGCCCTCTGCTGGCCGGATGTGAACACGCATCTAATCATGAGCAGTGGGGCGCCCTCTGCTGGCTGGATGTGAACATGCATCTAATCATGAGGAGTAGGGCGCCCTCTGCTGCCGGATGTGAACACGCATCTAATCATGAGGAGTGGGGTGCCCTCTGCTGGTCGGCTGCGAACATGCATGTATTCATGAGGAGTGGGGCGCCCTCTGCTGGCCGGCTCTAAACATGCATGTAATCATGAGGAGTGGGGCGCCCTCTGCTGGCCGGATGTGAACATGCATGTAATCATGAGGAGTGGGGCGCCCTCTGCTGGCCGTATGTGAACATGCTTCTAAGCATGTTGAGGAGTGGCGCGCCCTCTGCTGTCCGGCTGTGAACCCGCATCTAATCATGAGGAGTGGGGCGCCCTCTGCTAGCCGGCTGTGAACATGCATCCAATCATGAGTAGTGGGGCGCCCTCTGCTGGCTGGATGTTAACAATCATCCAATCATGAGGAGTGGGGCGCCCTCTTCTGGCCGGATGTGAACACGCATCTAATCATGAGCAGTGGGGCGCCCTCTGCTGGCCGGATGTGAACATGCATCTAATCATGAGGAGTAGGGCGCCCTCTGCTGGCCAGATGTGAACACGCATCTAATCATGAGGAGTGGGGCGCCCTCTGCTGGTCGGCTGCGAACATTCATGTATTCATGAGGAGTGGGGCGCCCTCTGCTGGCCGGCTCTAAACATGCATGTAATCATGAGGAGTGGGGCGCCCTCTGCTGGCCGGATGTGAACATGCATATAATCATGAGGAGTGGGGCGGCCTTTTGCTGGCCGGCTGTGAACATGCATCTAATCATGAGGAGTGGGGCGCACTCTGCTGGCCGGCTGTGAACATTCATCCAATCATGAGGAGTGGGGCGCCCTCTGCTAGCCGTTTAGAAACATGCATGTAATCATGAGGAGTGGCGCGACCTCTGCTAGCCAGGCATCTAATCATGAGGAGTGGGGCGCCCTCTGCTGGCCAGATGTGAACACACATCTAATCATGAGGAGTGGGGCGCCCTCTGCTGGCTGGATGTGAACATTCATCTAATCATGAGGAGTGAGGCGCCCTCTGCTAGCCGGCTGTGAACACGCATCTAATCATGTTGTGTAGTGGGGCGCCCTCTGCTGGCCGGCTGTAAACATGTATGTAATCATGAGGAGTGGGGTGCCCTATGCTGGTCGGATGTGAACATGCATCTAATCATGAGGAGTGGGGCGCCCTCTGCTGGCCGGCTGTGAACATGCATCTAATCATGAGGAGTGGGGCGCCCTCTGCTTGCCGGCTTTGAACATGTATCTAATCATGTTGAGTAGTGGGGCGCTCTCTGCTGGCCGGCTGTAAACATGCATCTAATCATGAGGAGTGGGGCGCCCTCTGCTGGTCGGATGTGAACATGCATCTAAATCATGAGGAGTGGGGCGCCCCTCTGCTGTTGGATCCAAGAACAGAACACACCCCCCAGGGGTGGAGGAGGAGGCTGTAATTTCTCATTTGATGGCAGTCTTGCTGCGCAGCTGCTGTGACGATGTTTTAGTGACTCTGTGAATATTCTGGTTGCTTTAAAATGCGGCATTAATGCCGAGAGATGAGCTGAAGGTGAGCTTTAATTAGAGTCCGGCCTTCTCACAGAGATCGAAGAGACTCCGAAATACACATCGAATAGAGACCCCCGTATGATGGGAGGGAGGGGTGCCTGGGATCAGAGGGGGAAAGATGATGAGACACAGGGGGCCCCAATACTCCACCAAGAGGACACAAAGGAGAGGAGAGGGGAGGGGAGGAGAGGGGAGTGGGAGGAGGAGAAAGAGAGGAGGGGGGAGGGAGAGGTGAAGAGAGGGAAAGGAGAGGAGAGGGTTGGGGAGGGGAGGGAGAGGAGAGGAGAAGAGAGGAGAGGGGGAGGGAGAGGAGAGGAGAGGGAAAGGAGAGAGAGAGAGAGGGGAGGGGTGAGGAGAGGAGAGAGAGAGAGAGAGAGAGGGAGGAGAGGGGAGGAGAGGAGAGAGGAGGAGAGGGGAGGGGAGGAGAGGGGAGGGAGAGGGGAGGGAGAGGGGAGGGAAGGAGAGAGAGGGGAGAGAGAGGGGAAAGGAGGGGAGGATAGGGGAGGGGAGGGAGAGGAGAGGAGTTAGAGAGGAGAGGAGAGGGAGAGGAGAGGGGAGGAAGAGGAAATTGAGAGTGGAGGGAGGAGAGGGAGAGAGGGGGGGAGAGAGAGGAGAGGGGAGGGAGAGGAGAGGGAGAGGAGAGAGGAGAGAGAGAGGAGAGGAGAGAGAGGAGAGGGAGAGGAGAGCGGAGGAGAGGGAGAGGAGAGAGAGGGGAGGGGAGGAGGGAGGTTAGGGGAGAGGAAGGGAGGACTGGAGAGGGGAAGGAGAGCAGAGGAGAGGAGAGGAGAGGAAAGGGAGGGAGAGGGGAAGAGAGGGAAAGGAGAGGAAGAGGGTTGGGTAGGGGAAAGAGAGGAGAGGGGAGGGGAGAGGAGAGAGAGAGGGGGGAGAGGAGAGAGAGAGGAGGAGAGGAGAGAGAGGGGAGGAGAGGAGAGAGGAGGAGAGGGGGAGGGGGAGGAGAGGGGGGGAGAGGTGGAGAGGGAAAGGAGAGAAGAGAAAGAGAAGATAAGAGAGGAGGAGAGGGAGAGGAAAGGAGATAGAGAGGAGGAGAGGAGAGGGGAGGGAGGAGATGGAGAGCAGAGGGAGAGAG